>NC_041048.1:5274723-5479723 GCF_900634775.1 Gouania willdenowi | reverse complement strand
CTGCCTAGAATCTCTGCAAACAGAGCACACAGGCACAAATAAGATGTCTGGGGACTTCATATCTGAATAAAATATATATACTGAGGGTGCAAATTTGGATGAAAAACATCTGCAAAACAATGGATGTGCACAGACAATGTCCCCGCTGTAGAGAGGAGAGGGAAGATGAATGTATATATTGTATATATAGGAATACAGAGAAAAAAAGACCAAGATCACAGTCTTTGTCTGGCTGCAGGATGATAATCTTACTTTCTGTGTGGATGGGAAGGGAAGATGAATGGAGATGGGAAATGACAAAAAAACAGGAGGAGGAGGAGGAGGAGGAGAAGAAGAAGCTGGGAATCAATAGCGGCGGACAACAAAGGCACTGTCAGCACTGTCCGTGGTGCATCGACTGTCCATAGAGGTCTCTAAGTCTGTGAGGTCAAAGGTCAGAGGACACAAGAGATCAAATCACAACAAAAAACAACACAAATTCTGCTAGTCTAAAATGATTTAAAATCACAATGCATTGTTTAAAGATTCCTGCAATTACAGGAAGAAACCAAAAATGATCAATATACTGTACTTAAGTAAATCATATCCTGAGCCTTTATGTGGAAAACATGTAAGTCCTTCAGAAAATGGTAAAAATACATCAAAACAACAGCTAATTTATGCATGTATTTTTACAAGTATTTTTTTGCATCGGATTAGCCTGTAATGTGAGTGTAAGGCCTAATCTGCAGATAAAAAAAATATTCATCAATATTAATTAAGGGGAAAGTAAACAAGTTAAATAAAATAAAATAAGGAAAGGAGGGGTAGCGCAGTATGTGTGGGAGGGCCCCCCTATATCCATTGGGTGTTGGCCAGGCTCCTTTGGTTTGTTTGGGCGTAGGTAGCTTAGATGTAGTTGAATTCTTTTTCCATACGTTTTTTTTCTGTAGTTTTTTTCTTAATAATTTCTCTTAATTCGTTTCATTTCTTTATTGTATTTATTTGTGTCCTTTTTCTTCTCTGTATTATTATTTTTTGATTATTGCTATTATGTTAGTTTTTATCTCCTTTGAGAGTATAAGTTATGTAGGTTGTGTGTTGCCCTGAGATGGACTGGTGCACTATTCAGGGTGTACCCCCACCTTACGCCCAATGAGAGCTGGAGATAGGCACGAGCAGACCCCCGTGACCCTGAAAAAAGGAGCAAGGGGTCAGAAAATGGATGAATTGATGGATGGATGTATGGATGGATGGATGGATGGATGGATGCCCTAGTATATTATTATTAGAACATTTAAATTATGTATTCTGTGTTTTTTTTCTTCTTTTCCCCATGCACGCACGCACACACACACACAATATTACTTAAATGATCTGTCAGTTTGTCATATTTTTGTTGTTTCTTTGACTTGCATGTTGCATGTCAGCATTAACTAAGTATATATTAACACACTTTATATTCACACTATTTTTGTTTAAACCATAATGCAATATGAATATCATCACCATCACTGGTTATCTTTGGCTTTAAAGCCAAAGCAAGGATAAAAATGTACGTATAAAAGATGTACCACAGTTTGTTCAGTCTATGAGGCTGAAGTGGTGAGGTATGCTAGGTATTCAAGTGTCCTCCAGGTTTCACAGCTCAGTGGTATTTCCAATGCCTACACGCCTTCAGCAGAGTAAGATCTCAGTGAATGAATAACCACACACTTGTGTTCCACCACATGTACGTATCAGTGGTTTGTTCTCACAGAAAATACTTTAAACCTGGCAGCAAGCAATACCAAGAATAATAGTGATGCATTTCTTTGCTTTTCAGAGAACTTTTCTCTGATTCTGTCCTATCGTAGCAGGTCACATGTTTTTCAGCACAGGAACTAAGCGTCACACCTCTGAACAAAATTTTCCCAGTTCCACTGCAGCTAAGATAACCAGTGTCTTGTGACTATAACCAATTGGTTTGACACTGGAATCATCTGAGAGTGGTTCAGCACAATGTCTTGGCAAGACTTTTAAGATGAACTGATTCAAACAAAACACATTTAAAGGGGCAGTTGATGAAAAATTCACTTTATAATGGTTTTGCTACATTTCTTTTATTCCACATTGTGTAAAAAGTCAGCTCTAGACGGGCGAGTTGGATTTTTCTCTCCATGTGACGTCACATAGCGGAAACTCCTCCTCCAGACAATCCTGGCTCCTCCTACCCTATAAGAATGTGAGCTCCTCCCTCTCAAACTACCTCACAGGTAAAACAAACACTGTGGTTTAATATAGAATATTATACTTTATTGTAATATATATAAAGCTACATACACACAATGTGTTCTCTGCATTTAACCCCTCCCTGAGGAGCAGTGGGCAGCTACGGTGTAGCGCCCAGGGAGCAGTTACAATCAGTTTCATTTTTAGTACCTGTTATAGCGCCTCGTTTGCCTTTGAGATGATCTGACGTGTTTGTGACCCAATGCGAAGCAGAGGTTGGACAAAACAGTGGACTATCATCTTGAATGGACTATTCCTGTAATAAGTAGTAGTGAGGATGAGCAGAAAGTGATGTAGCGGCTCCGGTGAGTGTTTGAAGCAGCTAAAACAGCTGCTGCTGTGATAAACACACACCGTGAAGCAGCTTTTGTCGGACTCACAATCACAATAACCGCTTAAATAGCCCATGTGTTTTACTGTAATGTGCAGTTTTTTTGCTGAAAACAATAACAAGAGTGTGTGCATAGCAAAAGAAAATTGCAATGGTGATAAAGCTGTTGTGTGGGTTCAGCGTCTATAGACACGCCCACTTATGCATATGCATGAAGGCCCCAAAACAGCTCATTTTTAGAAGCGTCATTAAACTAACATTTCAGAGGGTTAAAACTCTGGAAAACAGGTGAGTTTGGGAGAATAAACCTCAAATACTATGTTTTTGGGGTTCTTAGAACAAATGGAGTTGAGTGAGAGAAAAAAGCATAATACTGGACCTTTAATGTCCTCAACTTTGGTGTCATCAGGTAGAAATATCAAAAATGGATAGTTACAGCAGGAAACATACTGATTGACCACTGATGATTAGACTAACTTTAGTAACAATAATTTAGCCAAACCTGTTTTGGGTCAGAATCTTTAAACCTTGTCCCAATGAAGAAAAAGGAGGTAAATTCATTCATCCAGTATACTGGACAATGACTGTTAAAAACCTACAAAACTACAGAAATATGCACATAAGGACAAAAAAATAAATAAATAATAACAATAGAGAAATATACATAACAACAAGAACAACAACTCTCCTGTACTGACTCTGGTCTGCATCACTCACCAAAGTTAAGGTTGTAGTCTCCTCCCCGTTCGCGGTACATTTGGTAGACAAAGAAACATGAGACGGGTTTGAGGAGCAGGTTTAAAATGGCCATTCCTGCGCTGAAGCGAAACACATCGCGACTCCTCTCTGCAGCAAAGTCGTTGAGTGGATAAAAGATCCCAAAGTGGACGATATCTGTCAGTATTGTGACAATCATGCCCATCAAAAACTGCAAGAGTTGGAAGAGAAGAGTTTATTAGTGGATAGGCAATGTACTTTATGCTTTAAACGTACAGTGTTTAATACAGCGCATGTACATTGATGGAAAAAAACAGATATGTGGCAGCTAGAAAAAAGAGGAATTACGTAGTGAAATGGTCACAGTGAAGTCAAAAGCAATCAGTGTACTTTATTTTGTCTTTGTGAGTAGGTTTGCACATAAATCCTAAATGATTGAATGGAGATTTTAATTCAATAAGAAAGATGAAGAGAAGTGAATTAATTGGGAGAAGATCTTTATCATGTTTTCTTAGAAGTCGTTTTTGTTTTGTCTTTGTCATTTCATTGTCCTTGTTACTTCTGCCAGGTAATATTTGCAGCTTTTATTCGTTTGTCTGTCTGTTATCAGGGTTACGTCAAAAGTAGGCTACCTACCATTAACACATTTTGACAAAATTTTAACCAAAAATAGACTTTATGTCATGGAAGATTGGGATACTGGTTTGAATATTTTGGTTTGTAAATGACCAATCTTTATGGAATTTGACTCAGTTAGGTTGGTTTGGTTTCTCATACATTTGGACCTACTGTATGGTAATTAATGGGGATAGAAACGTCTTAAAATGGACAATTCTGGACACCTGTTATTGAGGTTATCAGGACTTGACAGCCTACTATGGCAGTTATAAGAAGTTGCATTCTTTTGGTTCATTATCTTCTATTACTATTACCTTTTACACTGTTTCTTTTTAAAAGAATGGCAGCAAACATAGGAATAAAGAAGGAGGGCTTAAGTGGGTTAACAGGCAGCATTGATGTGTACTCAGAATAATCATAATCAGACTGAATCATGAGCACGGAAACAATTCATGCACATATTCACATATTTGTTTTTAAAGTAGAGAATGTAATTTCAGCATGTAAATTAGGTCAGTCAACAGAAATGCAATAATATGAAGACATTCTAAAGTAGTTAGACATGGCCTAACCCTATTTCATACATGTACATATATTTATATAGTCATACTGTATATAGCAAAAGGGTACACCAGATGCCTTTCAAAGTAAAAGTCCAAGCTGCACTGAAAAGCCACTGCTGCAAAGAAAGGCCCTCAAAGCTTTGCTCACCAATCAGATTGTTTCAGATTTCTCAGAAAAACAGGTTATCACACACACACACACACACACACACACACACACACACACACACACACACACACACACACACACATACTTCCATTGGTGTCACATGATTGTACATTTGCATGACCAAAGTAAATTAGGTAAACTATCACCATGAGCACGGCATCAATGGAGTCCCTCTGTGCAATGGCCCAGACTCCAACGGCCAAAACGCTAAAGTTCCCCCACGCAAAGGATGTGGGCAGCCACGCCATGCACCCCCTAAGGGAAGGAGGGGGACACAGGGTTAGAAAAGCCTCTTAGGTGCCATGTTTGATTTCACATCCAAGTATTGGAGGTGGAGGGAGAAGACGACTTGGCCTGAATCAAGAGGGCGAGTGAGCGTGTGTACATGCACCAAAAAGAGGAGAGAAATTCCTCAGGTTTGTGGAGAAAAACACACTCACCATACTGCAAGCAGCCAGTGCACCAGGACTATGGCCTTCAGTGTGGGAGAAAAGACAAATATGGACAAAAAAGTCAGCTTTTCAGTCTTATATACAGCGGACAAACAGTTATTGCTCTACAGTCAACATTTAAACAATAAAATCAAAAGATTCCCTCTGATAACTACTGAATACTTGAATACTTGGAAAAGATGGGCTGCCGATTGTAAAGGGTTGCGCATGCTAAAATAAATTCCAACTTTTTGCAACATTTAGCAACAAACTAAGTTTAAAAAATGTATGTGATTTTTTTTTTACTGTTACTTTTGACCAGATTTACAGCAATATTTGTGAAATTTGTGTTTCTAAATGTTAAATCTAAAAAATGTAATATTAAATCTAAATATAAATGTTAAATCTAAAACGAAATGCTAAACTTTGAGCTTTTATTTTGGTACTTTTGGTGAATTTGCATAGTAGCTTAATATTTAGTTTCACCCATAACATTTAGATTTAACATTTAACATTTACAATTACCATTTAACATTTACAAATACCATTTAACATTTAGATTTAGATTTAACATTCACATTTAAATGTAATATTTAGATTTAACATTTCAATTTTGATTTAATAATAATGTCTAAATGTAATTTTTTGATTTAATATTTAGATTTAGATTCAGCATTTATATTTCACATTGACGTTATTTTTTTATGAGAAAAAAAAAAAAAAATCGCAAATATTGCTGTAAATCTTGTTGAAATGAACATAAAAAAATTCACATATGTTTTTTTAAACATGTTTTGTGGCTAAATGCTGCAAAAACTTGCTGTTTATTTCAGCATGCACAACTTTACAATCAGCATCATATAGGAAAAGGTCATTCTTCCTGCCCATATCAATGCTAATTGGTCAGAAGCTTGCTTTAATTTGTCCAGTGAAACAGGAAGCATGTGATAACAGACATCTAAAGTGTTTGTTAAAATGAATTTTTTAACAAGAAAACCAGAAGCATCTAAGCGTGGATGACCCACTGTGTTTTCCATAGAATATTAGATATAAATGTTCTTAAATTAAAGCCAGCACATCTAATGTGTTTATACTGTGTGCAGCTTTAAGTGGTAACAGTTTCCTCATATTAACCTTTAGAGACACATTTAATTTAAAGTGCTGCAGTGACATAAAGTTGTATAAACACTTGCAGTAAAATGCAATCCACTGCTACAGTAGTAATAACTTATGCATTGATGTATCTCTGTTCACCTGTTTGGAGTAATGCATACAAATATTCTTATTGTCATTGTGAGTATTAGTATTAATAAATATGTGACATATGTATTCTAAATGAGACAGGTATATTTTATGCATCCCCCAAAGTAAACGCACCAAATGACTTACAAAAAACATGCACAATTACAGGAAACTACACTTTACAAAACAAAAAATGCACAAGATAACTCCAAAAACACACAAAATGACAGAAACACCCCCATACAATTAGAAAAACTATACAATTTGGCAGAGAATTTTACAAAACGACAACAATTATACACAAAAATAACAACAAAAACACACAAAAAGACGCACATAAAATAAAAACTGGTATACAGACAAAATGAACAACAAAAAAATTATACATTTGGGGAAACTATACAAAATGACAAAAAATATATATACAAAAAAGACAACACAATACACAAAAAAGACTTATAACAACCATAAAAATAAAAAAATGGCGGTAAAAAAACATAAAATGACAATGAGTACAGAAAACTCAAACCCACAAAATTGGAGAAAAATACACAAAACGACTACACGGTTACAGCAAAAACACACCAAACAATAACAAAAACAATAAAAAACACAAATTGGGAGAAAACTATACAATATGAAAAAGAAATTGCAACAAATATACACAAAAATGACTCCAAAAACACAAAATGACTCTCAACTAAATAAAAACAATGACAGGAAAATGACAAAATGTCACCAAAAAACACATAAAACCCTTTGTTCTTCCCTGTATTAAAGCTCAGATTGTTCTTTATTCTAAATGCTGACATGAATGTTGATAATGTGGCCCTTGGATCTGATACTATCACATGTTTGTGGCACCCTGTTGTCATAGTTGCCCACCTCTAACCAAAAACCTAAAAGACAACCCTAATCTGTCCCTAAGCCTGTTCTCCATGAGCAACCAAATCTAATAAAACCCTAACAAACGTCTTTACTCAACAGTTTTAGAACTTTGGTGAAGAATTAGGAAGTCCTGTGCAGGAAATGAACATCCGCTACTAATGTTGCAACATCTACTGTTGAAAACAAACCAACAACAGCAAAAAAACAACACTTTAATATTTAGAATACCTTCAGATTTATGGCTGGGATTTCCATCACAGCCCGTCGGCTCTAAGCAGCGCTCCCTCGGTCCGATTCTGTGTTTTCAACGTGTTTAAAAAGGCTTCATGAAGGAGAAAAGTGCAGTTTCTCTCTAACTTCTGCTGTGAAACCCCTCCTTCGCCTCAGCTCGACCTGCAAACACAAGCCATGTGACTCCGGCCTGACCACTTCCCATGTGACTCAGCCTTCTTTGAGGTTCTTGGCTGCCTCTGAAGTATCAAAGAATGAACTTTAAGAGACAAAAACTTGCAGTAAATGTATCATTTGTTGGAGGAGGATTTACAGTATTTGTGGTTTCCTAGAATGCTTGGATCTAGAACCTAGACTTGCACTTGTGACAAAGAGAGCAGCGCTTTACTTGAGAGTGAACACTTCAGATCAAAGTGACTGTTTTTTTGACATACACAGACTGAAAAGTACTCTCTTTTCTCCAAGTACGCAGAATCTGAACAACAGAAAAAGTGGAAGAATGATCCAGAGCTCCTCTGTGCTATTTTCAAGCAGCATGCATGCTTTGTCTATAAAGGAAAAGTTATCGCCTGAATAAACTCAACTTTAAACCAGGGGTTCTCAACTGGTCTCACCCTGGGACCCACATTTTGCATGGGTCATTAAATTGCGACTCACTTTTTTTTTTTTTTGAATTCAACCAAATTTAGTTTTTCAAAAATTGCTGTTGAAAGAACACAAATAATCATTTTTTTAAAACATAAATCTATATATTTTCACAGCATGCCTGTCAAAAAAAGGATATTTCAAAATAAAAGACAAATCCATCATGAGAGACAATAAGTATTTATTTATTTTTGACCAGCTGTCCACGACCCACCCAGTACAGGTCCACGACCCACTTTTGGGTCCCGAACCACCAGTTTAGAACATCTGCTTTACACAACAGTGTCGCCCTAATTTGGATTAATGAAAGTATTTCACTCATTATTACAAACTCTCTGGCCCACAACCTTTAAAACAACAAATGCAGGATATGAGCAATATTTAATTATCACCTTACTGTGAAATATTTGGGTTTTTCTTTGTTTTCAAACACTTGGAAGATTGTTCTTATTTTTCTTTTCATAGCAAATGGTGGCTGTGTATATACTGTTTACTACAGTTGTTCTGAAATGGGGGTACGTGTACCCCTAGGGCTACGGAATGGCACTGCAGGGGGTACTTGAGAGAGAGAAAGAGAGATAACAGCTGTCTTGTGTATGAAATGCGTTATAAAAACACATTTGCCTTGCCTTGTCATAACAAATAAAGGGTCAGTTTTGGTCCAGGTGTGAGATGACCAGAAATGATAAAAACTATAGAAATAAATCTATTCAGGAGCCAATAAATCAGTGGTTTTCTACCTTGGGGTTGGGACCCCATGTGGGGTTGCCTGAAATTTCTGAAAAATAAAAATAGAGTTTTGAAATGATAGCATTGCTGTTGTTGGACAATATCGGCCAATTAGCGCAATTTGCTTTCAGCTAAAATTCTCACTGTCTATAATTTTTTTTCTCCTTATTTTTAAGAAATGTAGTGAAATTTCCACCACTTGTTTTTTATTTATGTTGTATTTAGATTCTTCACTCTGTCTGCACATGCTGTCGAAGGTCAACACGACACGTAGTGCAATGTTTTTGTGACAGCTATGCATGTTTTATTATTGCAATTAAATAAATACGTTTATTTTATTGCATAATTGTGACCATCACCAGCCTTCTCTGAGGAAGGGTAAGAAAAACATGATTAAAGGGAGAATATAAAAATAGAGGGCAGTGTTACACCTAGGTGAGGGGGAAGGGAACAGGGAAGAGGGAGTCAGGGTGGGACAATGGAAGGGGTGGAAAGAGTCGAATATTTTCCACTTGTTTTCATTCATGTTGTATTTTAATTTCACAACATCTGAACTCAACTGGGGGTGTGTTTCGTCACAGTGTCGAGTCTGAGTCATTTAAATTGTTCGATTATGAGGGAAACTTGTCTAGAGATTCTAAGTCTAGTAAAGAACGATTAAAGAATGAGACATAAGAGTCCAGTTAGAGCTGCAGAGCTGGAGTACGTAGTGTAGATGTGTGTGTAATCAATCACGTTGACTTTAACACATCGCTTCACCCGTGCACTCTGCTACGGCACGGTATTAAAAATAATATCACAACTCATTTCATCCTTTGGTCATAAATCAAAGAGGAACATTCAGACACAAACAGAGCAGCTAATCAGGGAAGAAAAATGAGATCTGATCAAATATTGAAACAGAATTCAAGGCTCGGATTTGGAAAAAATACAAATAAAGAAGAACTGGAAAAAATCATTAGGAATTCTTCAAATGAACAAAAAACAACAATAAATGATAGTGTGTCGAGCAAAGTCACAGCATACACTGATTATTCAAGTAAGAGTTTATTCATTGAAACAAAAAGTCGGTAAATACCATGTAAACATGAACAGGTTTGAGTACAGAATAAATAAAACATGTTCTAAGCAATGAAAACCTTTTTTTTTTTTTTAAAAACCTAACAGAAACACATGAAAAACAAACACATTCTCATAGAAGACGACAGAATACCAGTTAGCTTTAAGGTCAAGAAAGATTTTCAAGAATAGAGCTCGGAGGCTAAATCTTACAAAAGTTTAAACAATCACATCACTTTCTTTTTTTTTTCTTTTTTTTTTAAAACCATCATATGATCATAGATTTGTAAAGGAGCGAACACAAGCCACTGATCTGAAACTGAAAAGACAAATATCAGTGACTAAAACAAGTCCCTGTCCATTGACGTAATGTGTCTTCATTGCCAACTCTTCCTCATATAGTGATGAATCCTCCCTGGTCAACGCTGACAGACTCTGGCACCACACAGCGACCCTTCCTCCTGGTCACGCGTCGCTTTCGATGAAATCTAGCGTAGCAACGAAATCCTGCAGAATCACAAACAACATTGTGCTTCCAGTGACAAGTTGGAGTGTGTGTGTGTGTGTGTATGATTGGAGTGTGTTAATTATAGGAGTGTATGGGGCACTGATTGTAAAGTTGCGCATGCTAAAATAAACACTTTGCAACAAACCGTGTTTAAAAGATTTATGCAAATTGTTTTAGTGTTACTTTTGACAAGATTCACAGCAATATTTGTTAAATTTGTGATATTTACTTTTCTTGTAAAAATATAACGTCAATGTCAAAACTAAATCTAAATGTTATATATTAAATCTAAATGTTAAATCTAAATTTAAACATTAAATCTTACAATTGAATCGAAATGTTGAATCTAAATGGAAATGTTAAATCTAAATCAAAATGTTAAATCTAAATTGAAATGTTCAATCTAAATTGAAATGTTCAATCTAAATCTAAATGTTAAATCTAAATCTAAATGTTAAATATTACATTTAAATATAAATGTTAAATCTAAATCTTAAATATTATATTTAAATATAAATGTTAAATATTACATTTAAATCTAAATGTTAAATATTAAAGTTAAATATAAATGTTAAATGTTAAATATAAATGTAAAATCTAAATCTAAATGTTAAATTTAAATCTTAAATTTTAAATCTAAATCTAAATGTAAAATTGAAATCTAAATGTAAAATGTCAATGTAAAATCTAAATGTTAAAAGTGAAATCTCACCTTCCTCACACATGCAGTCATCGTAGCACTTGTTGTTGAGTCCTCTGTTGTATGGTTTACACTCATGTTGTCTCAGGTCACAACAAGAACCTTTGCACAGGAGAAAAACAGGACTTTTAAAAACCAAAACAATAATAAAAAACTGAAGTAAAGTAATCATAATAACATGTAACATGTATAGAAAGTCAGTGCATGCATTTGTAATGATTTGCCTCAGCAATATCATGGAGTTGGAGTGTTTTTATAATTTCATTTAATTACCAGGGAGACAGTCTAGGTGGTGGTCACATGGCTCGATGGCGTCTGCGTCCGTGGTCACATTCCCACTGCTGAGGTTTTTACTACGCCTTTTGTCTGCAGAACAGAGTAAACGCAACAATCTCAAGCCTTCCTTCTTAAGGTGCATTCACACGGAACGTGACATCAGCGACTACAGTTGCTTAAATCACCCATGACGACTCGCTTAAACATAGTCGCGCTTTTTGCTCGCTTCATCTACCCCGCCAATTTAAAAGCCAGTTTCCGGCTCAATTTGCATTTTCACATACTGTAAAACATGGCTGATCCAACCACGATTGGAACACTGTACTTGTTGTACAAAATCCAGAAACGCTGGAATGCTAGATGCTGTATTTTATTTTATATTATAGCGGTCCTGGTAAAAAGGAGCTCAGGTGTGGCAATTTCAACTTTTTTTTCAGCAAAAGATCTTTAATTTATTGTTCTATGAGACATAAAGTTGTTCTCAGTGTATGCTGATTAAAATATCACCCAGAGCAGCTTTAACAACTTTAATTAAGCATGGAAGGGAGTGTGATTCAGTCACCAGATATGGCTTCTATACAGCAGCTCTACAAGCGCATTTTGTTACTCAACAGTTATAAGCAATAAGAGATTATGATTTGTGTATTGAATCATTCATTCGGCTTCGCCAACACAAATAGTTCAGCAATTGGAAGGGAGACAAGGCTGTTACCAGGCAACGCACAAACATTTCCTACACGAGCTTGCTCTTCAGTGCCTGCATATTACCACTACTTTGTATCATTTCATATCAGCACACCTGGTTTAATGCTCTGATGTATCCAGACCTGCTTCTCATATGGACAATATGTGAAGAAATGCATTCCAACTCGAGTTAGAAATTGAGACATTAAAAATGCTTAAAAGGGACTTTGGTTAGTGTCAAAGTAATGAGACAACAGGAAGCACTTTCGTAAAGTTGTTTATGGGTAGGATGTTAAAGTTATAAATAAGACGCACTTTTAAAAACTGAAGAAAAAAATTAAATTAACTGGTTAAATGTCTGAGAAACCCGTTGACACAAAACCACAGAAGGGAGACAGTAGCTGAAACCCTGAAACCTGTCCAATGGGTAAAGAACAAAAATGGAGTTTTGTGGCTCTCTGAGGTTAGAAACAATACAATGGTCTTGTAAATGATCCATGCGTGCACACTGCACAACAAAAGTGGGGTTTATTCCATTTTCGGTGACATCACAAACCTTTCTTCCTGGAAGCCGTCCAGCTGTCTGCAGGTTTCATGTCTTCATAGTCGGTCCAGTCAAAGAGAGCCATGTCCAAAGTTGGCATCACTTCTCCTGCTACTTTCCCAGATCTCTGAATGAACAAAAAAAACCCAAAAAGGATTGATCATTTGACGGTAAAAAGCTTTCTAACTTCATTCAACATATTTATATGTTTAGACACTCTAATTTAAGCACAGCAGAGCTGGTTCATTTGATTTGCTGCCTGGCGGCTAATGCTCTGAGCACCAGTTGTAATGTTTCATTTACTAATAAAATGCTCAGTGGCAGAGCAACAATAACAGCAGGGCTTTAAAAATCAATCAGTTGGTAATGGAGAGACAGAGCAGCATAGTAATAGTTATAAATAATGCACAGACTGCAGGCGCACGGATCGAAATCACAATTTATTACCGAAGGATTGATTTCTCATCAGTGACAGCAGCAGCGCTCTAATGTTGACTCTGAGTGGAAGTCCTATCATCAATACATGTGCTTTCTTTTTCTTTAAACCCCTTGTTCTTCTTGAGTGTGCTCAGATTATTGCAACAGCTTAAAGGCATTCATATTAGCACACGTTGTGACTTGAATAACAAATCAGCCACAGTGTTTTTTTTTTATTTCAATGAGGCTAAAGGTTAAGAACCTTGAACATGTATATGTATATATAGATCTCATTTAAATTCTCACTCTGAATGCATTTTAACTCAGATAATTAGGGGCCGAGCAGCCAAAGCAGCCGGAAACCCATACGCAGAGTTTGTGGGAGGGCAGGGGGAGCATTGCCCACCCCCCGAGTGCTCCCACCCCCCTAATATAGTGTACAGTATATAATATACAAACAAGTACCATAAAACACAGTGACTGTACAAAATATATATGAATTCATTTGTTGTTTTCAGTGAAATGGTCGCAAACTTTTGAGACTTTAGGTTGGTTCGTCATATTCTTATTTTTTTCCACAATGTAAATTAGGGGCCCGAAATCCTGGTCCTCAAGGGCCACTATCCAGCATGTTTTAGATGTTTCCCTCTTCCAACACACCTGATTGAAATGACCAGGATCGCTATCAGGCTTCTGCAGATATTGATGATGAGTTCATCATTTGAATCAGGTGTGTTGGAAGAGGGAAACATCTAAAACATGCTGGATAGTGGCCCTTGAGGACCAGGATTGGGGACCCCTGATATAAATGGTGAAATATACATTATTTTACAACATTAAACGACGCGTCGACGCACATTTTTGGAATCAACATTATCAATGGTGTTACTAATCATTTTTGCATGATTGTATAAGTTACACACATTGTGGTTGGTGCGAATCTCCAGATGGTCTATATAATTAATTCTATTTTTACCTTTGCACCCCCCGGCAAGAATCTCCAACTCAGCCTATTTGTTATCCTGCATGTTCTTTTCCTTCTTCCGAGGAAATCCTACTTCCCATGCGTGAAAAATCACCAGATTTTGCACAAAGGTCCAGTCCCATCCCAAATAGCCTTAGCTTCAAAAACAATGCTAAAGGTGGCGCTACAGCAAGCCTCTGAAGTTCAACGTTCTGAAAATGTACAACAAATCAACCATATGTGCTACAGATTTGTAACTTTCACCAAAATGTAGCCGCAACACTGAAAAAACATTTGTACATTTAAAGTTAATGCAAATTATGATGTCCATCGTTGTGATTTGAATTAAAGCCTGAAACTTTTACCAATATTTGTGCTCAATTGACACCAAACTTGCTACAGCCCATCATCAGACTGTCCTACACAACCGATCCACACAGATTTTGTTTTAAAACTGAGCCTAAAGTGCATTAAAATGCTTGACTGTAAATGGTATTGTAATTATATACTTGAAAATTATTGCTAAATGTATTTTTAATGTTAATGAAAAAAGTGACAACATTTTGAAGTCATTGCATATGATGTTTAAAAAATATAATGTGAACTAAAAAACTGATAAGTCACAGCATTTTGAATTTCAATCTCAGACGAACAAACATTTAGATTTTTATTTTGATTTTGAATACAGTTTCTCCACCTATGGAGCCAATAATTCAATATACAAAACACAACTTACCAACATCTTCATGCTGTCTTTAAAATCAGCCTTTAAACGCTAACAGCTGCTGTCTTGCGCACAGCTGACGCTACAGGTGATATTTCCATGTGTTAAATAACACAGAGGACGTTCCATAATGAAATAGTCATGGATTAATGATGTGTTTGACTAATCATCACAGCTGTAAATGTCTTATCGTGAGATAAAATAAGTTTTAAACATATGTACCAGAGTTGTCTCATACTAATTAACTCTGTAAGAGTTCAATCCATAACTGATGGAAAACTCACATTAAAATGCCACCTTTGTTCATCTTTTTTTGACGGTTTGCAACCATTAATACACAGTAACTATTATCTTTAAACACATTTCTTCATTGGTTCCCAAAGTTACAGAATCTCCATCCAAAGGAGCACCGCGTACCGAGGGCTGAAGGGAGATGAAGTCAATGCGAGCAAATTGAAGTAAGAATCCATTTATTCCGCTGTCATTTCTCTCACACAGAGCAAACAAAATGAAAAGGTTACCTGTTATTATCAAGGCAGCGGGAATCTTGGAGCTATAATAGAGATTGTTGCATGGGTTTAAAAAATGTTGGACTAATATTGGTTTCTCTCTCCCCACAGGAAATAAGTTTATGGAAATAACCGTTTGAATGATAGCAGGGAGTGAGCTGCTACGGCTCAGACGCTCATTAAAGCATCAGCAGAGGATCGAACGCTCATTAAAGAGGCCGTGCTACATGCTCCAGCCGCTGAGTCTGTGTTCACAGGAAAAGCTGTCGCTAAAAGCACTTCCAATGGGGTTTAATCAGGTGCTAAAGTAGCACAACTGCTGCTTCTTTGTATTGGACTAATAGAATAAAGTTAAAGGTCAAACACAGAATTATTTAAATAAAATAAACCACACAATTCTGACTGAATTACTAAGGATGAGATTCTAGTTCATATTGACAGACACTGTAGACCTACGCAGGGTCCCAGGGTACTGGAGCCTGGAGGTTGCCAGTCCATCACAGGGTTAGCACACAAAGAAAGCCAATCACAAACACACATCGACTCATAAAGTACATTAGGCAATTAACACACATACAACACGTAAAAAGACAGAACATGTATCTTTCAGGGCTGAACCATTTTGGTAAATAATCTAATTGCGACTTTTGTTTTTCCTCAACATTGCGATTGCGATTTAATGTGCGATTCTTTTTTCAAGGGCTTCTTGTCACGCATTTTTCAATGAACACAAGAAATGAATTAATTTGTTTCGAAAAATAAACAATTTCAGATTGAGTTAAACTTCAAAATAAATATGAAATGTAAATTTTACAGCACAGGTTACAACAATAAAGCAAACAAATCTGTGGCTTTACCTCTTCAACATATCTAACGAACTTCACGTTTCATGAAACATGTAAACATGTGGACGGCACTTCTTAAACACGCTGAACTTATCAGGACAGGACAAGAAAAAAAAAAACTAAACTAAAAACTAAAGTTGCAGCCTTTGCGATTTGAAACTTGCATTTTATGACATCGCGATAATATTGCAAATGCAAATAATATTTCAGCCCTAGTATCTTTCAAAAAAAGTACACAGTCTTCTCCTGCAAAGACCCTGTGACTTATCAATCTTGTAACTTTGGTAAAAATACAGATTTTATGAAATTGAATAAAGGTTCAAAGCTCAAAAAAATAATAGTTTTGTGATACAAACTCGTAAATGCTTGTAAACATTTTCCGAAGCTCAAGTCACATGACCATTTACCAACAAACCCATTGTTTGTGATGGAATCAATAATGATCTTGCATGTGGCATTTTATTAACTATTAGGGATGTCCCGATACAACTTTTTAATTTCCGATATGATACCGATATTGCAGCCTTGTGTATGGGCCGATAACAATATTGATCCGATATCAGCATGAATTATACATACTTTTTCTCTCTCTCTCTCTCTCTCTTTTCCTTAATAAAAAAATAAATAATGACTTATTTTGTAGTGTGGAATGTTAGAAAAGTGATGTCACTCAAACAGAGAACAATAGTCAGCAACAGTAGGGATGAGAAAAACTGATCCATTTATTATTAAACAATTGATTACATACATTTTAACCTTCAACATAATATCTACAGTATTCTACAATTGAATAAAAAAAAAAAACAATCAGAAAATCTGATATTTGTTTTCAGGCTAATTTCGGACGGATATCCGATATCAATATCGGATCGGGACACCCCTATTAACTTTGTTTGGAGTAAATCCCGATCAGAAAATAACTTTTGGACAAAACAACAGGTACAGTTTTCAAAATGTGAGTTATCGTCCCAAGCAGCAGGATTTGTTTTCTTTTAAATGCAGTTGAAACTTAAAGCTGCCGGAAAGAATATTTCTTTAGCGGATAAAGATGTAGTGTAAGCCTCATAATCAATAAATCCAGATCATATGCTCAAAAAAAGTTTGAAATTGCTGGTCAAAACTTTGTTTTCATCTCCACCATAAGAACTTTCTTATTGTCATTGCTGAAAAAGTGTTGTGCATTGCATTGTGGGATGTGGAGTCCTGTATTTGGAGTGGCTGAGATATCTAAAACTGAATTAGTTGGTGGTTTACAAAATGTTTACAAAGTGTTTTTTTCTATAATTTTTACTTTATCAAGCAGGCCGAATTTGATGCTCCAAAGGAACGGATTTGGCCCCCGGGCCTTGAGTTTGACACTTATGGTTTAAGGTGAAGATCAAAGCAAACTTTTGAGCAACAATTTCAATTTTTTTCCAAGCAAATTATCTTCAATTTATTAATCTGTGAGAGCGACACAATGTCTTTATCTGATTAAAAGTGATCGTTTCCAGCAGCAACAATATTAGATTGTTGTAACAGAAGGTTGAGCAGCAGAACTGGACAATATATTAATATTCGAGATATATCAAGTTTTCTATTTTGGCTATATAGAAGATTACAATAATGCCTATATTGAGTATTTGTCATGGCTTATTTCATATAGAAATACTTGTTTTAGCACAGTTAGATGCTTCCTAATACAGACCTTCCCCTCAACAAGCCACACTACAGAACTCACTCACACGTGCTGTCCCTTATAGGAGAAAAAGCCAATAGTGGCCCATATTGCGCAGCTGTTTGTTAATTTATTAAATGTGTCTGTGTGGCATTTTGTATCAGCAAGTTTAACCCATAATTTTCTTTCTGGTCAGACTTCATTTGAATTTAAAGTATTGAGATTTATATTGTATATCGCCATTTTGAGATATGATTCCATATCGCCCAGCCCTAGTGAGCAGTGCCTCATGTAGTCACAGCTAAATACTAGCTGACCTTGGGCTTGACCTGACGAGTCGATTGTAAATTTCTCATTTTTAAACAAAGGCGTAACTGCAGAAAACACGTCGCTGGACTGTGTGTTGTGCAGCTCGCTCTCATTGTGTTTAATGTACACATTCTGGAGCCAACAGCACAGTGAGCTTGGCCTTCAGCCTCCTGTGGTCCACAGGGCCGTTTAGAAGATGAGCTCTGGGCTTTGGGGAGAGCGTAACGGCTGCAGTGAGGCCTTGTTGGTGGCAGCTACAGAAATCCCACTGAGGCACAAAGAGCTGCCTTTAATAAAGGCTCCAGTCCTGGCTGAGTTACCTGGGGTTTGGTGGAGACCGGGAGCAGCGTTGGGGGATGCTCATTTATCACCGTGGTAACCATGAAGGAGCCGGAGCCGAACGCCCCCCCGACCATGGGGGAGGGGGTTCCTCTGGGTGGGGTCACGCTGTGTGAGGGGGAGGTGGCAGAGGAGGACGAGGAGGAGGAGGAGGAGGAGGAGGAATGATGCTCAAACAACCTGTCCTTCAATGCAGAACTCAACTCAGGACCAAAACCTGCAACAAGAAAATACTCTTTATTGTGCAATATCTGGGAAAATATCTGTTCGTTGCAAAACAAAATAGTTTTAATGTCGCATTTCAAAGGGCTCCGCCCCCCCATCCCAGAGCAGGTGAGATCAATGGTTAGTAGGGGTGTAACAAAATAGTTAAGTCACGATACTATGTGAAATTCGATATAGGGCTCACGATACGATATGAAAAAAAATGAAAAGAAATCATATTGATGAAAAACAAATGTTGATGAAAAACAATTCAACTGCAAAAGTTGGAGACAGTGTGTGGCAGTGTTTTGGTTCACAAATAAAGAATGAAAAAAAAAATGTACCAATCTGTCTTTTTTTATTTTTGTTTTTGTTTTTCATTTCTCATTCATGTAACATAAAAGTTTTGAAAGCTGTATTTTGAACCTGCCAAAATAAATCCAAAATGCAGCTTGAAATTTGAAGGCCTTCCTGTAACTTAAAGAAGGAAAGTAACGTTGCTCAGATTAAGAAGTGTTATTATTTGCCATGAACGCTCATGTGGAACGGAGGGATAAAGTAATCATTTTAATTATTATTCCCCCAGAAAACCCTAAAAACAAGAAACTTTTTAACCCCTTTTTACCTTTTTCCTTTGGCAATTTTGCAACATCCTCTGTGCAATTTTTGCGCTTTTTTTCATAAAGTTTTTTTTTTCTTTTTTGGCTTTGTCTGCACATGCTGTCGGAGGTCAACACTACAACGTGTAATCTTTTTAAGACAAAAGTGCATGTTTTTTATTGCAATTAAATACATTACTTTTTATTCCAATTTTTGTCCATTCTTGGATTTTTATGGACACTTTTGTTCCCAATAAGCTAACTTTCACCCCATACATACCACCTGCTTTCTTTTTTCCCTACATTTTGCCTCTTTTTGTTGCACGTTTTTGCCCATTTTCACTATTGTTTGCCATATTTTGCTCATCAAATCAACCCTTTGCCATTATATATTATTTAGTTCCTCTTTATTGCCCACATTTTGGCCACTCATGGCTACTTTTGGCCCATTTTAGTCACTTTAAACTTTTTTCTTGCCACTTTTGGACCATTTTTGGCCACCTGTTATCATGGCTGCCTCCACTCGCTCATAAAACAAAAAAACAAAAATGTAGCGGACCGGACCGGCCCACTTTGGGCCAACAGCCCAACAGGAGGATGCCCGGTATGCCAGATGGCCAGTCCACCCCTGGGCTCAGCCATGTTTTGACTACCACTATCAGCAACATATCAGGAAGAGCACCAAACAGCAGCAGATTCACAGACGCACACACTGAAAACTGTTTAACCTCCAGATTCCCAGACCGGTCTGTTCACTCCTAAACCCTTTGATGTAATAAAACCTGTGTCCACATCTGACCAGCAACCCTAAAGCTTGACTCCACCTCATTCATTAAAACCGCCAGTTCGCTTCCAGTTTTATTGGTTTTTATTCTAAAAGGATGTAAAATCTCACCTTTTCTGTGTCGGCCCTTGTCCCGTCGGCCCCAGTGCCTCCTGTGCTCTGAACTGTGTCCGTTCCATTGAACATTTCCTCGACCCTTTCGTTTTCCCAGTCGGTTGTTTTCTGGCTCTCTGGTGAGACTCTTCATACTCATCTTATTTCTGCCTCTGGCTCTGGCTCTGTCTCTGCCTGGAACCATCTCAGCTCTCACTGGGTTCATCCCCTCCAGACCCATCCCATCATCTTCAGACCTGGCCAGTGGGTGTTGAGCCCCTCGACCTTTGGTGATGCGGGCCCTGTGGTCCCTGCTGTAGCTGTGGCCCCGTAGACCATGCAGCGTGTACTGCAGGGCATTGCTGTCTGATGAAGTCTGAGCCTTTCTCCTCCGGCTATGGTGAGGACGTTCAGCGCCGAGGACCAGGGTGGAAAACAAGAACAAGAGACACAGCAGCAGCAGACTCTTGGAGAGGGTCATGGTCTGCCCAGCACAAAGCCACCTGCAGAGAAGAAGAAACATATGAACAGATTCTCTTTCATCTCATCTTCTAGAGAGTGATGATAGTGCAAGAATTCTCCTTTTATGCATGCAGAGCAGATTCTGTCGAAGCGACAGGACCAAAAATCCTGAAAAATCAGCCGCAGCCTTTTTCCTTCCCCAGGTCCTGGACCAGGTTCACACACAGAGAAAATATGACTGTTTCAGATTTATTTCAGCTAGTATCCCCTTAATTTCTACTAGTAGTACTAGTAGTCTGTGGTTGTTTCAGCTCATAAAAAGCCACAATTAAGTTTGGTTTTGCTGTGTTACAGTCCAAGTAGTTTCTAAATAACCTGGTGACTGACTATCGACGGTGTTGATGTTAGAAAATTGACAATTAGAGACTTTTACAGAGCTTTTGTGAGAGCAATAAAATATATTTTCCATGTTAAATACATAGCGCTTCCAACAGCAGCCGTCAACACACACACAGAAGTAGATCACAAGAAACAAAAGGGCACCAGTAGATTCATAACACCAACTCTGGTTCCTTTATTCAGATTTGTCGCAATTTCCGCATTTTATTTTTATTAATCTATAGCGACGATGGATGTGTCACACTAACTAATACTATACATTACTAACTCAATGAGTATATACTGTTTACTATATACTATTAGTATGATTAAGATGATGAGCGTTCCCACTGAAGTATACTTCCAAGTTTCCCAAGATGCATTTGGAACCTACAACGACAAAAACCTGAATCACACTGAGGATAAATATCTCAGATGATTCTCCATCTTTGAAAGTTCTGGAAACATTTTAAGTGAGAAAGTGACCAAGTAGAATATCAACATGTGCTCATTTCATCCATAAAACTCACGTAAACACATTTAATTCTGACATTTCGGAGATTTTTGCAGACCCTCCATTGTGCTGCTAACAAAACTTCGGTTTAACTTCAAAACAAGAGCCCTATTTACAATATAAACGTGTTAAAAACTAATGGAAGACAAGGAAAGATGCTTTTATTTTGAAAGGGGATGTTTGATGGACGATTTTATGTTCCCTGATGACTCGCTTGCAATGCATCGTGGGGCGGTTGAGTATTACTAGTGTGCCCACTGTGCAAACTTAAAAAATGTCCCCATATAGCATACATTCAGATATTTCTCACGTACTCAATCTTTTCATGAACTACATACTCATTTTGACATCAAACTTAGTACAGTTAGACACAGTATTGAACTCTCCTTTGTAGCATCAGCCTGCATACATTACATTACCAGCAGCTCACACATCAACCCTAAAGCAGACATACAGTAAGTGCCCAGTCAACGTTACTTATAAACCCTATTACTATTCAAATACTAAACAATAATTACATTATACCTATTACATGCATTGATAGGTGATTTAACAGTAAAAGCCACTCTTGCCGCATCATACGAGACAAAAGTCCTCAACGTAATGAACTTTGTGAAGTCCTCTATACTTAAACATGCTGAGTTATCCACCGCTGCAGACACACTGACACACACACCCCTCCATGATGCTGCGGAGGGCAAATCCTTTGTGCTGAAAGACACACAACAAACGCTGGGGAATCCAGAAAATCAATGAGAGGAGCTCTGCTGTGTGTGTGTGTGTGTGTGTGTGTGTGTGTGTGTGTGTGTGTGTGTGTGTGTGTGTGTGTGTGCGTGCGTGCGTGCGTGCATGCGTGCGTGTGTGTAAAGTAGAACTTCATATTGAACACACTGAGCTAAAAAAGAAACATTCCCCCGGGTTTACAGCGGGTCATTTAGATTACACACAAGCAGGGGTCAATGTGTGTGTGTGTGTGTGTGTGTGTGTGTGTGTAGTGATAGTGATGCAGCAGTTGTCAAGTGAAATGACCAGACAGCGTTCCCTGGAGGGATTTAAAGGCAGACTGCATCAAGCAGCTGTGCAGTCGGCAAAGGTGTGACCTTTATCTCCAAATGGTCTTCAGGGTGTAATAACACACACACACACACACACACACACACACACACACACACTAGAGGTGCTGCTCATATCAAACCGTCTCTGCCAAAAGGAATTTCAGTAAAGCAAACAAACCAAAGCTAAGAGCAGTGGTTCACAACAATTTTTAGTATCGTGACCCCATTTTGATATCATACATTTCTGGTGACCCCAAAGACTTTTTATTTTTCTATAATTAGTTTTTGATGGAGTTATTCCTAATTAAATCATTCAGAATTAAAGTGTTCCGTTTCAAGTTTACATGGAAATAGTCATTCCTGAATTGAGGTTTACATTATTTGGCTTTAGTTTATTCCGCTTTAGGTCTGGGGTTGAGAAGGGTTCTGGTTGGTCAGGTGGAGAACAGACGTCGATCACACGCAACAAACCTTTTATTGTTGGCTATAACAGATGAGAACTGTTTTCACCTTTATTTTGATTGTAGTTTTGAAGCAGCAGCAGCAGCTGGACAGTAACACACTTTGGTCCACGTAGAGGAAGGAAATAAGACCTAATCATCGATTAATAAATCCCAGTAAAACTCCATAAAACAATAACCAGGAATAGATATTTGCTCCCTGGTAAAGATAGTAGCTTTAACAACTGGTACAATGATAAACTTGGTGATATTACAGCTTGTGCAGCAGTATAGGGACTCATTTACTCCATCTCCGGGTCTTAGTATCACCCGTCCGGTGAAGTGTCCGCGTGTGTTTAATAAGTTTGTGTTAATGTCCACATGTTTATGCCTCTGTCCGTTCACTCTTTTCATTTGATCCATGTCTTTTACGGCTCTTATTATTATTATTATTATTATTATTATTATTAGTATTATGTCAGCTCTAGTCTGGGCGGCCATGTAGGATTATGTTGTTACATAAGTCGCACATGCGCAAAACGACCGGAATTAACTTAATTGTTGTTAACTGTTTACAAAATAGAGGAATTATTTATTTGGAATTAAAAACGGAATAAACCAGCCACCTAATTCTGGATTAAGTTTCATTCTGAATTAAGCTTCATTCTGAATTAAGTTTCATTCTGAATTAAGCTTCATTCTGAATTAAGTTTCATTCTGAATTAAGCTTCATTCTGAATTAAGTTTCATTCTGAATTAAGTTTCATTCTGAATTAATTTAGCATCGGAATTAAGTGTTTACACGGTCAGGTTAAAGAGGAATGAACTTTTATTCCGCTTTAAAGAGGAATTAAAGCTCCCATGTAAACATGGCCAATGTGTAACAAATACAGACACACAAGATGCAGCAGCAGCTCAGATATTGTTGAAAAGTAAACACAGATAAATGATCAAATCACTGAAAAACCAACAGCAGAACAAATTCACACCATCAAAGCTGTTTCACGCAGCCAATTCTATTCTGGCAGATTTATTTTTACACAGTGTGATTTTTACCAACGAGAAAAACCTTTAAAGACAAACTATTTTGTCTACTTTACAAAAGTAGTGATTAAAAAAAGCTCTGAAATGTAAAATCTACAAAGAAAACCTTCAGATTAACCTGACGGACGTTTGTTTATCTGAAAAACTTGACTTCATGCTTCCATAGTCAGCTGTACCCAACTTTTTAGAGAATTTTAAATCACTGTTTCATATCCAAACATAAACATGGGCATCCATGCAAAATAATACACTTTAAAAAAAACCCATAACATTTAAACAGATATATTAGAAAGTAGAACTTTACAATTATTTAAGTAGAGTTTCATTTAATTTAATGAAACTGTACAATATTTGCACGGGTTGGCAGTTTTCACATGCTTGGAACAAGTCATTTTTACTCTCAAATTGTTGAAAAAAACCAATTTTTTCCAAAATTCTGCTCAACCCTTAAATTATTTGACAAGATTTCCCCAAATTAAATGAATATAGTCACTACCTGTCACCTATTGATAGGACATTGTCGGTGCCTTATATATACTACATACTTTTATTTCAGTTATACATGGAAATGCTAAGTAACAATGATATGAAAAATGTTAGATTCCTCACCTCTGAGATTAAACGTATCCGTATTTGACCCCTGATTTAAAATGAGTTCAACACCACTGTAACCTACAGTGTGGAGCAAGAATAGACATACGGCCTGAATCTGAAAAGTCTTACAAACAAACACATAAATTCAGGATTCACAGCACTGATGGACAACTATAGATCCAATGGGCCCTGCTTTCATTTATAACATGGCCCCGGGTTGTATTGAGCGTGTAATGTTGGCTTTATTTATGGCAGAGCTCAGACGTGCAGGAGATGAAATTCTGCAGTGGAAATAACAAGATGTGATAAAATCCTAAACACTGGTGTAAATTCCCAGGGGACGTGCATTGCAGTGTGTGTGTGTGTGTGTGTGTGTGTGTGTGTGTAAGCTCACTGGAGACATTAATCTAAGTATAAAGGGTTAGGTAATAAGCAGAAATTACTACTTCATACTGTATATCCTATATTCAAGTAGAAGTATTATTACTTGATTGAAATTGTACTCAAGTACAAGTACAAGTAAATCCTACATAAAATACTCAAGTACAAGTAGCTCAATTAAGTAGTACTCAAAGTAAAACTTACTTTCACCAACCCATGTTTATTTTTGGTAATAAATCTTGCCACGTTCTCTGTCATACAGTAAACATCTCATGTGTAAACCTTAAAATCTGTATAAAATAAAAGGTTTTTAAATAACAACAATGAATTTAATTCAAAATAAAAAATAAAAAAATTCTCAGGCTCTAAGTATAGCTACATTTATGAACTCTAAAACTGAGAAAATACAGTTTTGGTGTAGTAGATTACGCTTAATATGATTGGTTGCCTATAATCATGATGTGACGCATTCAATTTGTCATTTTTTGTAGTTTCAAAATGTTCGTTGATCATTTTAAATCAAAAAATAATAATTTACTCAGTAACGGTTGAGTGCAGAAATGTAACAAATTGCTTTACTTCTTTCAAAACAAACTGAAGTACAAGTAAAATGACTGATTTGGAAATATACTTAAAAAAGTACCCATGAAAGCAACTCAATTACAGTAACGTGAGTACTTGTATTCCATTACTTTCACCTCTGAACGTTGGCTTTATTTATGGCAGAGCTCAGACGTGCAGGAGATGAAATTCTGCAGTGGAAATAACAAGATGTGATAAAATCCTAAACACTGGTGTAAATACCAAGTAGACAGGGGTGGAATGGCCATCTTCCATACCAGGCATCGTCCCAGTGGGCTGTCGACACAAATTGGGTCAGTCCAGCTCGCTTTTTGTTTTTGGACGAGCGAATGGCGGCAGACTGGTAACAGGTGGCCAAAAAGTGGCAAAAACATGGCAAGAAAAGAGTGAAAAGTGACTAAAATGGACCAAAGACAATCAAGAATGGCCAAAAAATGGGCAAATAAAGAGGAACCAGGTGGTATGTAATAGAAAAGAGTAGCTTAAATGGACATAATGTGGCAAACAATAGTGAAAAAGGGCAAAATATGGAACAAAAAGAGGCAAAATGAAGGGAAGAAAGGAAACAAGTGGTATTTATTGGGCAATAGTTAGCTTATTTGGATGAAAAGTAGCCAAAAAAATGAAAGAAAGGACAAACATTTAATGAAAGTTTTACGTGTGTGTGCGTGTGTGTGTTTATGCAGCACTGTGTGCGTGTGTGTGTGTGTGTGTTTCTTGTTCACCTGCTGTGACACCAAACCTCCAGCAGCTCCATCTGCTCCTGTTGTTTTATTCCTCACAGAAACCAGCAGGACCATCAGGATCCAGCACAACAAAGCCAGGAATGTTCCGCAGGTCTGATCTGATCAGGTTTTAATCAGGCTATATGAGCGTCTATTCAGCGTATACATGTGTGACTGCTTTGTGATCAGAGGTCAGTGAGCAGCTGCACAGGAACAAGATCTTCTTTCACCAGCACGCTTCGTTAAAGCTGCACAATTAAAAAGTACCTTTAGTTCCATCTGCTGCATCACACCTCAGTCCACCCACCGTTTGGTCTTTTCTCCGTGCAACAACATTTTTTACTGAAACATTGATGATAATGAGTAAACAGAAGTTGTGCCATAGAATAAAAAAATGACTATATTCCCAACGATAACACGACTGTATGGCTGTGTTTGAAATGGCACACACCGTACTACTACAAACTCAATGACTATATACTGTTTACTACAGGAGTCACCAACACGCTGCCCGTGGGCCCCAGGGAGCCCGCATGGACCATGTGAGGTGTTATCAATGACCTCCATTTGAAATCTGATTTTCTTTCCAATATTTAACAAAGATAAGTACAGATAGCAGATGTAGTTAGTACTATTAGAGTTAAATACTGCTGCACCAGTACAAACAGACAAGACAACACAATACAGGAAAACAAAAACACAATAAATGACTCTGAAAACACAAAATGGTATTAAAAAGCATACAAAATAACAGAAAAATATACAAAATGACTCCAAAAACACACAAAACAACAGCATAAACATACAAGTGAGTAATGAAATGTCCACAGTGTCCTAGTTGTACAGACGCAGGAGGAAAAACTACTGCAATATGTTGGATGAGAAACTCGGCTCGTTCACAAAGGAAAAAACTATGGTAGTTAAGGTGGCAACTTGAGATATCAAGATTACTGGGATGACTCCCAGTTGGACCTGAGGAACACCTCAGGAATCCATCCTGGGACGAATGTCATTGATGGATTCAGATTCAGATTCAGATTCAGATTCAGATTCAGAATACTTTATTTATCCCTGAGCGGCAATTCAGTTTCAGTTACATCCCGGCCAAAAAACATGAAAAGACAATAACATATAACATGGGAGGACAGGAGCATGAGTACCGTGGGTCACCACTAGTGATAGACCAATATGGGTTTTTTAGGACAAATGCAGATACCGTTTTTTTTTCCCATCAGCCTTAGCCAATGACTGATACGGACTGTCGATTTTATTAAGCCAATATCTGGAGCAGATACTACTTTTGCTCCCTCAATTTACATCATAAAAATGACACAAAGATGACAATAAATGGTACAAGTCTCAATTTTTTTAAAAAGGAACATTTATTGAAATTAACAAAGATGAAGTAGAACGACAACAAGTAAAAAAGATTTAGCAAATATTAAAAACAGGTGATGTCGAACAATAAGTAAAAAACATTTAACAAATATTTAAAACAGGTGATGTTGAACAATAACAAGTAAAAAAGATTTTACAAATATTAAAAACAGGTGATGTTGAACAATAAGTAAAACACATTTAACAAATATTGAAAACAGGTGATGTCGAACAATAACAAGTAAAAAACATTTAACAAATATTTAAAACAGGTGATGTATAACAATAACAAGTAAAAAAGATTTAACAAATATTAAAAACAGGTGATGTATAACAAAAACAAGTAAAAAAGATTTTACAAATATTAAAAACAGGTGATGTATAACAAAAACAAGTAAAAAAGATTTTACAAATATTAAAAACAGGTGACGTAGAACAATAACAAGTAAGAAATATTTTCGCTTTCTGTAAATAACGCAGATCGGCGAACGCAGCAGCCCGCATCAGCCGATACCGATAAAACGTAAAAAACACAAAAATCAGCCGATTATATTGGCCGGCTGATGTATCGGCCTATCACTAGTCGCTACAACAGCAGCGCCCCGTATGTCTTAGATGAGAAGTAGAAAACAGGAGGTAAGAAGAGGAAAAAAAAGGCAGGTCCCAAACTATTCTCCCGTTAGTGAGGGGCACAGTGTGGGATTAGGGAATAAAACTCCTCAGCACACAGAAGTGTCAAAAAACATCATTACAACACAATGTGAGGACATAGTACATATGAACTATTGATTATTATAATAACATGAGTTGACTAGTCATTCCTTAAACAAACATCAGCCTAATTACATCTTTAGTTCACGTCCAAACAGAATCAACATTGAGCTTTGCACCATAAACCAAGAGCTCAGCTCCACAACACTGCTTTGTCTACACAAATGATGTAAGAGGGAATCACACGCTATTGGAGGTGCGTGTGTGTGTGTGTGTCTATGTGTGTCTATGTGTGTGTGTGTTAGACAATCAAAGTCCTGGGAGGAAGGCCCATCTGTCAGCGAGAGACACTAAACTATTTGCTGGTGTTTTGGTGTCAGAAACAACAGATGTGAGAGCAGAACATTGTCACGGATGCTCAAAGTACCATCAGCCCCTCATCTTTCTCTCGCTCTCACACACACACACACACACACACACACATTCAGTGTGTTACAACAAATACAAAGCTCACAGCGGGGACACCCACATCGAGGCGTGCTCCAAAAACTCTGTGAGACACAAACGACCCCCAGAGGCTCAGCAAGAGGCGTCCCACAGAGAGGAGACGGAACGAGGGAGACAAAGAGGAAGGAGGAGAAAATAAGACGTAATGCTGAGAGAGAGGGAGAGTTTATCTGGTGTCAATTAGGGAAAAAAAAGTGTCATTCACACACACACACACACACACACACACACACACACATCAACAACAAAGATTCGTCTTCTCCAAACGTGTTCTTATGTTAAGCAGTGAATCGTGGACACCTGTGGACGTGTCCGGCCTGGGAACTCTACTCGGGGCCAGCGGGGAGCAAACACTCCTGTTTAGAAACATTCAAGTGAAGCTTGCAGGCGCCAAACTACAAAGTAGGAAGTTTCTCCTCCCCTCACACTGTCCCTCTCCTGCAAATGCTGAAAAGGTCCTGATCAAACAGATGAAGCCGTGCCTAGTGATGCCAACCATAGCCACAATCACACCACGGAGGAGCACGACGTCAGCTTCTGAAAACATAAATTAATGTATAACTAAGGTAAATATATATAATATATTCTTACCGTCTTTAAGGAATATATGAATATTCTTTTTTTTTTAATCTATAGAGCAACATAAATTCTAAACTTTTTGTATGGAAAGCCGATTGAGCATCAATTTGATATCAGTGATATTAACTTTAATAATAGTTCCTAGTTAAGCTCTACTATACGTGTCAAACTCAAGGTCCGGGGGCCAAATCTGGCCCTTTAGACCATCCAATTCGGCACGCAGGAGAAAGTTGAAAAAACAGAAAAAAACATGAATTATCGTTTAAATGACCAGGTAATTCAGTTGTAGATATCTCAGGCCTTCTAAATACACACATTCAATGAAACTCCACAATATTTGGAGGGTCTGAATTTTCCCATGCTTTTATCACGTGACTGCAGTCATTTTAAAATCTCAAATTGTTCAAGCAACTACATTTTCCTGAAATTGTTTCACATAATCTCCTCAAAATTAAATAAAAATTGGTCACAAAATCAATGAAATTCTTCAGGGCCTGATATCTGTCACTTATTGCATGGATTATGTAATTTATGGATCATTAATACATTTCAACTTTGGGACAATGTTGAAGTGACTCGTTTTCCCGCCTAAAATCTGTGGCCCACTTCAGATCAAACTACGTATTTGGCCCCTGAACTAAAACGAGTTTAAAACCCCTGCTCTGTAATCAAATTAGAACTCTATGTACTCATCGCTTATCCTCCCCCATAGGGAACTCAGTTTAAAACCTCCCTTTTCCCCTCGACTCTCCTCCTGTTCTCCTCCCACTTTTCATCTAAACACGGGGCGCTCTTGTGGTGACCCACAGTTCTCCGGCCCTTGTCCTCCCATGTTATATGTGATTGTCTTTTCATGTTTCTTGGACGGGATGAAACTGAAATGAAATGTTGTTGCTCTGTAACGTGCAGTGACAAATGAAGCAGATTCTACTATTAGCGCATGTGTACACTTCACTAGTGAAGCTATAAGTGTCACTATGTAACCGCTATATGCTAATAAGTGGGCGGGGAAAAGCAAATTCAAGCTTGTCATTGTTTTTTCAAAAACATTACAACCAATCAGGGAGCTGGATTTGGTGAAAATCTCACTAAATTCATTTGTAATAGCTGTACTAGTTCACTAAAAACAGTACTCGACTAAGATTTTGAGTGCACTAATATAGTTAGGGATGTCCCGATACAACTTTTTCACTTCTGATACGATACTGATATTGCAGCCTTGAGTATTGCCCGGCACCGATATCGATCCGATACGATATCAGCACAAATCATACATACTTTTATTACTTATTTTGTAGTGTGGAATGTTAGAAAAGTATTGATCAAGTGATGTCACTCAAACAGAAAACAATAGTCAGCAACAGTAGGGATGAGAAAAACTGACCCATTTATTATTAACCAATTGGTTACATACGTTTTAACACAATATCTACAATATTCTACAATTGAATAAATATAATAAAATATAGATCAGAAATCGGACCAATATCGGATCGGGACACCTCTACTCATAGTACTAGAAAACAAGGTTTTTTGTCTCACTAGTGCACATGTATTTGGTACGAGGAGACAATTTAGTTTTACGAGTAGTACTAGTAGAGTTAAAGTATGTTAAAAACTCAAAACATTACTAGTATTACAACTAAATGACGGGCGCACGGTGGCTTAGTGGTTAGCACGTCCGCCTCACAGCAAGAAGGTCCTGGGTTCAAGCCCTTTCTGTGTGGAGTTTGCATGTTCTCCCCGTGCTGGGTGGGTTTCCTCCGGGTACTCCGGCTTCCTCCCACAATCCAAAAACATGACTGTGAGGTTGATTGGAGTCTCTAAATGGCCCATAGGAATGAATGAGGGAGTGAATGGTTGTCTGTGTCTGTGTTGCCCTGTGATGGACTGGCGCCCTGTCCCCCACCAAGCGCCCTATGAGAACCCGCGACCCTGTTAAACGGGAATAAGCGGGTATGAAGATGGATGGATGGACAACTAAATGACCGTACTTGCAATTATGTTAAACTCATGTTTGTCTAAAGTACCACCTTTCTCTTATTTCTGAATCAAAGCACATGCTTAGTTCAACTTCAACATTTTGTCCAAAATACTATGAAAAAAAAAACACTAGAAAGCACAATGATGGAACAGTTTTGCGAATAAGTGGAAAAGTGTCCACTAATTAGATTTACTTCTATAGTTTATATCATTTCTGACCAAGACTGACCCTTGTATTTTCAAAATACTACTAAAAAAAATAAACATGATAAAACTTCATAATTTGAATGTTTTCATTTGTTAATGAGTAGTGCCATCATGTAGCCACATTTGAGAAACAGTGCACTAGAAAACCTAGAATAAGCACATGTACTCCTAGTGTGAACACTAATACCACTGATATTACATTTATGCTCAAACAGCTTTTCCTCTGACATCATTCAACCAAATATGTTTTCATAAAAACAACAGTCATGTTACAAAGAGTTTACACAACAATATAAATGTTTCTCCTGAAGTCTAAGATGGACGAGAACATCATTAAATCAATGTTTTAACACATTCACTGGATAAATGAACAGTGTAGTCGACCTGTTTCATACAGAAAGAAGGAATCCTTTGTCGATGCTGTCACAAAGCCCCATCACATTTGATTTCTAAAGATATATGAGCTTACTGCAGTTAATGGAAATTACCTTTTCTTAATTAATTTATTTTATTTATTTTTATTTTTTAAAAAGAAAAGGTAAATCAGGAGGTTTTGCATTGATTTCCACACTCCTCCTCGTGCAAGGAGAAACAGCAATGGTGACAAAAGGAGATTTCCAGGACAAACGTGTTCTCCAGCACCGATATATCATTAAATTAAATTAAATTAAATTAAATAAATAAAAGCTGGAGTATGTAAAAGACAAACTTTGTTTCACCTGACAGCCAACCTGCAGAACAATGTTTAACCTCTGGCTTTTAACCAACTACTATTAACTAAGCGGTGTGCGTTTTTACGCACGCACAGAAACGCGCAAACCAAACGATAAACGCATTGAGTTCAACAAAGATCAAAAATCTGTTCTACACTTAATAACAATAAGGTACCAGAATAACTAATAACTAACCCAATAATCTGCAGACAAGGCTCCTGAACAACTGGAGGAAGCGACACACTGACCGTTGTTAACGTCATCAACCAGGACGGATTCCTTACTTTGACTCTTTTCCTTTCGGTGCAGAACGTTAATGTTCACCGGTTCATTCAGCTGCAAATACTAATATTAATACTAATACAGTCCGATAATCCCAGAGATGAGCCGATGCATCCAGACTGTATGGGAGCATCCAAAGCGCGCTCCCGTGTGCGCGCTCCCCTCAGGCAGGATGCTGGGGACAGACTGGGATGCTCTGAGCATCACACTGGGATTTAAATAAACATCATTATTAAGGTGTGAAGGGAATCATATTCATATTTTATAGCTCTTATGATGATGCATTTAGAGGTGGGACGATACGACGGACGATACCGATACAACGTTTTAAAGGGAAAAAGACTAATAATAATAATAATAATAATAATAATAATAATAATAATAATAATAATAATAATAATAAGAAGAAAGAAAGAAAGAAAAAAAAACAGTTGGAAACACAATTGTGCTTTCATTTGAATTTATGAAGTAATTAAACTCCCAAATCACTTTTTTTTCTGCTTAAAACAAATGTATTTAGTATGAAGTCGATTTGCTGACTGATTCTCGTCCACACATGTCAAACTTAAGGCCCAGGGGCCAAATTCAGCCCTTTAAAGCTCCAAATTTGGGTCCGTAAGAGAAAGTAAAAAGTGAGAGCGAAAACATGAGTCATCGTGTTAATGACCAACTAATTCCAGTACCTCAAAATACACAATTTCAATGAAACTGCACATTTTCCACTTGATTATATGACATGATGACGGCAGTCTATTTGAGCTCAAAATTGTTTTCCTTAAATAATTTCCCCAAAGGTGATTTTTGTATTTTTCCAACTGATCCAGAATCAATTGAATGAAATCTTTAATGGCGTAAGGTTTATCTATGGTAAACATTTTGTCAAAATCCGTTAAATTTGTTTGACGTCATCGAACCGACAAACAAATAAATGGTGGTAAAAATCTGACCTCTTTATTGGAGGTAATGTTTGCAGGTTTTAACAGCCCTACATATATAGATATATATGCCTGCTGTTCTTGTTTAACACATATTCTGCATTGAAGGCCAACGCCTGCAAACCTCAAGGACAATAATTGAAGCTTCAAGGTCGGCCAAGCCTCCAGTCGGGCAGTTTTTATTCTTTTCTATAACATACTTCAGTCTGTTCAGCTCCATTCTGCAGAACGATTGTTTTCAGATCACTCAGGGGAGCTGGGTGACATTTGGAAAAGTTGTCCGCCCTCTGTTTTGAAACCACTGTGACAAGCATTCTAACAATAAAGCTTAGCATAAATGCACTCTTTAAGCTGAGAGTGGAACACAAAGCTACATCATCTGCTGCACAAGGATTAAAAACACTCATTTAAAATGCTGCATAAAGGCACTCACCACACATTATTGTCAGTGCTCGTGTTCTTTTATTTTGTATGTTTTACACTATTTTAATAATACAATAAAAGCCTTTATACCTGCAGACAAATTGCCAGTTTAAAGCTGACTTTGTATGTTTTTTTCATTTTGTGTTTTTGAAGTCGATTTGTGTATTTGACTCATTTTGTTATCTTGTCACTTGTACATTTTTCTCTTACTCTGTATGTTTTTGGTCATTTTGTGTATTTCTTGTTGGCATTTTGCATATTTTTTCCTTATTTTGTATGTTTTTGGAGTCATTTTATGTATTTTTGTTGATAATTTGTATGTTTGAAAAATATACAAAATGCCAATTTTGTTATTCTGCATGTTTTTGTTGGCATTTTCTATGTTTTTCCTCATTTTGTATACTTGTGGATTCAGTCTGTGTATTTATGGAGTTATTTTGTGTATTTTTGTTGGCAGTTTGTACATTTTTCTCATACTTTGTAGTATGTTTTTGGAGTCAATCTGTACATTTTTTACTGGCATTTTGTACGCTTTTCACTTATTTTATATGTTTTTGGAGTCATTTTATGTATTTTTTGTTGACATTTTGTACGTTTTTCCTCATTTTGTATACTTGTGGATTCAGTCTGTATTTGTGGAAGCATTTTGTGGCTTTTTATTAACATTTTATACATTTTTCTTATTTTGTATGTTTTTGGAGTCATTTTGTGGATTTTTATTAGCATTTTGTATATTTTTCCTCATTTTGAAAGTACTTGCAAAACACACAAGATGATAGAAAAATATGTAAAATGACTCCACAAATATGAAATGACAGAAAAATGTAAAAAAGAACAAAAACATTAAAAGAAATGACAATATAGGCAAAATGACACAGATGACGACAAAATGAATCAAAAACACAAAACAAGCGCAGACTGATCATCATCGATCATGATTATCAGTATTACACTTATTGTTAAAAGCAGATTACAGCCATACTCACACAGTTGAGGATTGTCATGATTATTAATGCGGTACATGTATTATTAAGAACATTCACATTAATCTATTTTAATTTTCAGTGAATAATTAGTAAAACATGAGACGCTTTCCTGAATTATTCTCTCACACACTTCATCATTAAAGGCGTTCGTTATATAAAGTGCATAGAGAGAATCACTGCATAACGCAGAGGAAACAAAACCTGATGCCTTTAAATAAGTGATGATTTTTTTTTTTAAAAAAGTCAGAGATGCACAAAGTACAAAAAAAGCCTAAAAAGTCAAATCTGTCACCAACATTGTGAGAATATTGATGGTTTGCGTGGGAAAAACAGAGGAACAGGAGAACCCCTGCAGGGATCAATGAGCACACGTCAGACCTATCAAAGTGAGAAACATGGAAACAGCCTTTCTTCTTCTTCTCTCTCTCTTTTTTTTTTTTAAAAGGTTCTCTCTATAATTCTTTAAAAACAGACACATCCACACTCACATAAAAAGCAAAACACCATTTTTTATTTAAAATTGATTGTCAAGAGAAACAAAAAAACAAACAGTTGTGCTTGGACTAAATGGTGCATTTGTATATTTATACTATGTATATTATATACACACATTTATGTACAAAATGAAATGTACAGATTATCAAAGGACGTCACCGCTGGTTACAACTACGGCACACTGTGTGTTCAGAGCTGAGTGCAATGTGTGAGGTTTACAAACATTTACTCGTTTCTGATCCGTGTGACAATAACAATGGTTTTAATGCAGCTCCTAAAACGCCATCGTAGGATCTGGAAAAAGCAGCAGAATAAGATCAAGCAGCGTCAGCGACAGACTGAAGAGTGTTGAACTCATTTACTGTGCTGTTATTGTGTAAGAAAAGCAATGTTTAAAATAAGGATTGGGTTAAAAATGAAGTCACTGTGATCCAAATATGTTGTGTTTTTTCTTTCTTACGCTCTGAGATGACTTTGTTGTATTTTGCGCTATATAAATAAAGTTGAATTGAATTGAATTAAAGCAGTGGTTCTCAACCTTTTCAGCCCACAACCCCCAAAATAAAAGATCCAGAGACCAGGGACCCCCACTGTAGCTGAAGGTGGTTGAACACAAACGTGAACAGTCCTGTGGAGACAGGACCATCTATAAGGGATTCCATCCATAAAATCAGCAAAATGATGGTCTATTGTTCTATGAATCTGTGATAACCACATTTATTTATTTAATTATCTGTATAATATCCACTGTTATCCAGGAAGTTTATTATTACATGATCCATAGTATATAGTCATCTAAAATATGAAAGTCCTAGTTTTAATCAGAAATAAAATGGGTTAAAAGTGACCAAAAACAGAGTGAAATGGGATTTTAAAAACCACAGAAGTTGGTTAAAAGTCACAAATTAAAATGGTCAAAAATAGACAGAAAAAGTGGTAAAAAGGATTCAAAGTGTCAATATTGGCAGAAGAAAAGGAGCAACAATTAGTTTAAACTGGCCAATAATGGGCATGAAAAATGGTGAATGTGGTTAAATGGGCAAAAATAAGCATTAAATATGGCAAAAACAGATTAAATGTGACAAGAATAGGTCAACATATGCAACATTAGGTTGGAAATGTGTTGGAAAGGGGTTATGAGTGCCGAAAATGTCTTGAAAGTGGAAAACATTTGAAGAAAAGGCATTGAATATTGGTGGAGAAGTGGCAGAAATGGGAGTAATGTAGCAAAAATACATTAAAAAAAGCAAAAATATGGCAAGAAAAAGTGATGAAAATAGGTTAAAATATGGCAAGTTTGGTGTAGTTGCAAAAAAATGGTAAAAATAAGCAAAAATGGGCTTAAATTGTCCCAAAAATAATTTCAGTTTGTTGAAGGCATCTGGCGACCCCCTCCCAATGTCTCACGACCCCAAGGTTGAGAACCCCAGCATTAAAGAATTATACAAAAAGTATTTTAACATTCCAAAAATTGATTTCAAACAAACGTCACTGAGTTTACAACTACATTATGTGTGTGTGTGTGTGTGTGTGTGTGTGTGTCACACAAGGCTGCAGAACTCTTGTGTTGATGACTGGCAAAACAAATCAATAACAGCAGTAGAATCCAAAATAAAAACAATCACAGCCTGCTGCTGCCACCTAGTGTTGAAGAATGATAGTGACACAAAGCCGCTTTTCTCTATCATTTCATCTCTAATAATCAAAGTACAATTAAAGAAAGTACTTTATATTAGAAATGTATAAGATAGTTTTTTTGCCTCACGGGGTACGTTTGTCTTATTGTTGCTGAAAAAGATTGAAACCATCACATCACATCAGCCATAAGGCACAAATTAAACCGTGAATAGACTCAAAGCTGGAAGTTCTGATCACTTCTCCACAAACCTTCACTATTCTGTGTCGAGTTGTGAATGTTTGTAGAAGCGTGTTGGCAATTTAAAAATAATAAAAAAAGATTTAAAATTTAGTTAAACAGATGTAAAAACAAAACAAAAATGTAGGCAGTAGTGAATTTAGTAAATCCAGTGATGGGAGACAAGGCAGCTAAAGAGCACCAACTGTTTGTGAAACAATCATTGGAGCTAAAATTAAATTTGTTTTAATTTTTTTTTTTTTTTTTTTTAAAAAAAAAAGGAGGAAAAAATAAAATTAAAAATTAAAAAGAAAATGGGAAAAAAAAATTAATAAAGAAAAAAATGGGTAAAAAAGAAAAAGATTTTCATCAAAAACATAATTTAAAAAACTAAATAGAAGCAAGGGAAAATAAAAATAAAATCTTCCAAAAAAAAAGAAGAAAAAGAAAATGAAATAAAAAAAAAAATGAAGGAAAAAGAAAAGAAAGGGAAAATAAATTAAAAAAAATCTTCCTGTAAAAAAGAAAAAGAAAATGAAGAAAAAACAAATTAAAAAGAAAATGGAAAATATGAAATTTAAAAGTAATGACAAAAGAAAAATGTTTTTTTATAAAAAAAAAAAAAAAAAGTAAAGAAAATTAATTAAAATAAATAAATAAAAAAGGGAAAATTAAAAAATCATGCAACTCTTTCACAGTCAACGTTAGTGGCAGTTTCAGCCTTTTCCTCAGGACAGCATCAGTGTAGCACCGTTGTGATGGACTTTACCCAGAGGAACCTCGTACTTGAAGACGACGCTGAACAGTTTTCCTCCGAGTCGATCGGCCAGCCACGAGTTCTTGATCACGGCCATCTTGAGGCTCTCGCAGCTGAGCGTGGCGTAGTAGTTAGTGTGGATGGCGCGGCCCATTCCCTCGATTATCACCAGGTCGGTCTGACGTTCACGCACCACCATCGCCAACACTTTATCCAAACGGCTGCAGAGCAGGAGAGAGAAAGCACTTTACTAAACGTATGTGCATGTATTTTGTGATTCAGCTTTTCTTTGTATCTCTATTAAAGCTGCTCAGAATGATACTTTTTTTATGGTGGAAATGGTCTGTTTTGAGTTTCATTGTAAACACTCTCTTCTTGACATTGATGAAAAAGCTTCACACGCACTGCATTGTGGGATGTGGAGTCCCGTAGACGGATGCGCAGAAGTGTTTTTACTTCATTCTGACACATATTACATATGTTTTCCTCTAGAAACTCTGCCAAAGTCACTTCCCACACATTTCTGGTGTTTTCACTGAAAGTTGTGGCAGAATATTAGTAATGTTTTTTTATGGGACTAGTTTATATCATTCGAGCAGAAATTTCAACCTTTTACATCTTTTTCTTTTGAGCAAATGATCTTTATTTATTGATCTCTGAGGCCAACACTGTCTTATCTGAAAAAATACATTGTCTCCAGCAGATTTAAACTTAAAGAGCTTTAATGATAGCATTTACTTTTGAAAGCTTTAAAAAATTAGCAAAAAATTGAAGAAAAAAAAAAAAAAAAAGATTAAAAAAAAAAAAATCAGAAAATATTAAATTAAAAAACAATAAGGATAAAATAAAGATTTCAAAAAACAAACAGAAAAGGTTCATTGTTAATTTGTAGATATGAACAATGTCTATTCCATGTTAAACATTTGAAAAAATAATAATTTGAGCAGTAAAATCAAACCAACCTCAGATCCAAACAGGGAGAACTGGATCCACTCTGAACCAACGTCAGCCTGTCCTCCTGAAGTCCAGCTCTGCACAAACAACAATCAGAACTTCTACACAGTCCACTGACATCACCTGTTACACATGTGGATTTATAGAAAAACCAACTCAACATGTCTGTGTTTATTTGTTTTGGCGTACTGTTCCAAGTTAATGCTACAGAACGAATTGTCTGAAAAATCCATTCATATTTGTCTAAAACAAATTCCTTTAGAGAAGAAGTGGGCAATGGGCGGCCCGGGGGCCATATGCAGCCCCTGATCTAACTAAATGTGGCCCACAAAGAAAAAACACAAAATTACAAAAATTATTTTTTTTTTTAAAAAAAAAAAAAACACAAAACCGCGACAAAAACAAACTAAATAAAAAAAATTTAATGACAAAACAGCAACAAAAACACACAAAATTAATTAAAATATGTACAAAACGGCAACAAAAAACAGTTAAAACACGCAAAACGGAAAGAGAAAATAATTAAAAAATCTACAAAACGGCAACAAAAAACAGTTACAACATGCAAAACAGCAATAAAAACACAAAAAATGAATTAAAATACGTATAAAAAAGAAAAAAAACTGTTAAAACATGCAAAACGGTAACGGAAACAAAAAATAAATATGAAAATGTACACAACGCAACAAAAATCAGGCAATACAGCAACATAAACACAAAATAATTTAAAAATGTACAAAATAGCAACAAAAAAAGTTAAAACACGTGAAACAGCAACAAAAAAACAGTGAAAAATGCAAAATCACCTAAAAAAAGCATGCAAAATTACAGAAAAATGCAAAAAAGGACAATGAAAACACCCAAGATAACTACAAATATACACAATAACAAAAAGCTATAAAATCCATCCAAAAACACACAAAATGACAACAAAAACACACAAACTCTGTTATTTTTTGTATTAATGCTCGAATCAGTGATGTTCCACATTCTGATCATGTGTTGTTCATGTGGCCCAGATGATCATATGTTTGTGGCCCCCACTGCAACAAAAGCAGCTCATTTCTGTTTTAGAGCATCGTGATTACTGTGATATAAGATATAAGGACATGTTACTGTAGCTGTTTGAGTGTTTGGTGCTTAAAGCTACATTTGATTGTTGCTAATAAGGGATGTTACAAAGCACTCACTGAAGCACAGGGTCCATAGCAGCGATCCTCTCCGTCAGTATCTGCAGTTCTCCGTTGGTCACGTCGTTCAGAGCCGGCCCAGAGTTACTGGCTAAAACCACCTGCACAGTCAAAATGTTGAGCAAGCATTTAAACAAACTTTAGTTTTCCTTCTAATTGTTGGACACTGACCTCCGTCCCTCGAGAAAGAAGCTCTCTGACAAAAGGCATGACACCTAGAATGATGTCCACTCCGCTGTTATCAACGAAAAACAAGGCACACTTGTGGGCGGGGCCCTGCAGGAGGAGAAAGAAGCAGGTGAGCTTTGAGGGCAGAGGACTCAGAAACAGATTTCTATCTCTAAATGTGACCTTTAGTCTCTGAAGCCACTGATCATAAGTATCCACCAGCCAAGGCCGCTCTGTAGGAGAAAAGAGCAAAAAAAAAATACTTTTAGGAGCTTTTTAAACATCATCTGAAGTGGGCGGGGAATCGAACAATTTCCACATTGGTGCTATTTTGCATTTCCATGTATAAATAATGTAAAAGTATGTTGTATAAAAGGCACAGACAATATCCAAGCTGCAATAGGTGACAGGTAGTGACTATATTTATGTAGTTTGGGGAAATTTAGTCAAATAATTTGAAGATTGAGGAGAATTTTGGAAAAAATTAGGTTTCTTTCAATAAGTCGAGAGTAAAAATGACTTCCATTGTGTTCTAGAAAGATGGGAAAACCATGAACTCCTGCAAATATTGTAGAGTTGTATTGAATTTAAGACAATTTCAATAAAACTCCACTTGAATAATTGTAAAATTCTACTTCCAAATAAATCTTGTTGAAATGTTCTGTTTTTTTTTTTAAATGTATAATTTCTTAATGGATGCCAATATTTATGTTTGGATACAATACAGTGATTTAAAATTACTCACACTTAATTTCAATAAATAATTCCCATGAAAAGTTTCCTTTTTTTTTTTAAATATTGCCAAAAGATTTGCCACATATTTTACCCTTTGCAACCATAACTAAATTATTTGGTAACTTCCACTGTTTTCTCAGCCATTTTACTTTCTCCTGCGGCCGGATTTGGTCCCCGGACCTTGAGTTTGACACAAGTGATCTACGGTGACACTTTGATGAAGCAGAGCCTCACAGCATCATGTTTTAAGGAGCTTAAGAATCAATGTATTTATTTTCAATTAGTCATAGTCTAGTTTTTGTTACTTTTAAACTATAATTTACAAAAGCTATGACGAAAATCTTTAGTCGACAAAAACAACAGTGATGACACAATTTACAGTTAATAAAGATGTTTTTGGTTCCAAAGAAAATATTTTAAAACCTTTTAAGGATCGCCATTTGAAAACTGTGACAATGTCAGTTTGGTGCCAGATTGAAAATACTATAAAACGCCTTTTGGTGACAAATATGGCACAAACTAAACATTTAAAAAGCAAAGTCAGTGTGTCAGTGTTATAGTTGATCAGAGTTTGTTCTTGTTTGAAACATTTATAAATGATTTTTGTGAACCAGCTGAGTCATCGATAGAATCAATTCTAATTGGATGCACAGACACTGCTTTCTGCAGTGGTCATGTTGTTTAATAGGACACTTGGATACCTTCCAGCTGACGTTTAGCTTGCTCAAAACCAAACCCGGGATCGGACTCCAGCACACTGCAGGAATCCACAGAGAGAAAAAAGAAAAGTCTCATCACAGCAGCTTTCAAAGATCATCTCGTACAAGCTGCTGTAACGTCACATGGCTGAAATAATCCCAGCAATCTACTGTAGGTACACACAGAATAGACATGGGAAACATGTGGCCCCTGAATAAAATGCACCAAATGGCTTCAAAAACACACCAAATGACAGACAAATAAACAAAATAACAAAATTACACAAAACATCTGACACAACACAAAATTAATCAAAAAAATGCAACAAAAAACACACAAAATGACAACAAATGCGGACTGAATAACAAAAACACAAAATGAAAGAAAAATAAACTAAAATACGCAAAATGTCTCAAAAATCACAAAAAACTGCGATAAAACAGACAAAATTTACAACAAAAACACAAAATAGTAATAAAAACACACAAAATTGCAACAAAAACAGGCCAAATTACACAAGACAATAACAAAAACACAAAATCAATCCATAAAAACGTAAAAAACAGCAACACAAAGACACAAATTGACAACTAAACCCCACAAAGTAAAAACAAAAACACACAAAATGAAAAAAACAAAAAAGATATAAAACAAAAAGACGCAAATTACCAAAAATACACTTAAACAAGAAGACAGTCACCAACATCCCCCGCCAGATTGGTTCTAATTATAACTCACAACCTTTTCCTAAATGTCCTAAATCTAAGAACTTAGATGTATACATAAGAAAACATTATCACATCAGAATCTAAAATGAATAACTATCTTAAATGATTTCTATGAAAGGTTGTCCCCTTTGAAGATACCTCAAACAGAGTAAATAAAACGGAAAAAGGGCAACAACTCTGGAAAAAATAACTACGCACTTCCCATTTTTGAACTCCATCAAGGTATTGATACCCTGAAGCCACACACCGAATTTGGTTATCTTATCTTAAACAGTTTCTGAGAAAATCTGTCCCCTTTGAAGATACCTCGAACAAAGTAAAAGTACTGAAAAAGGGAAATAACTCTGGAAAAAATAATTGCGCACTTCTCATTTTCAAACTCCATCAAGATATTGATACCCTGAAGCCACACACCAAATTTGGTTATCCTGTCTTAAACGGTTTCTGAGAAAAGCTGTCCCCATTAACTCGGGCAGACGCACGGAGCTCAAACCTATATCCCCCCTCACACTTTGTTACGGGGGATAAAAACGGGGAAATATACAAAACCGCACCAAAAATACACAAAATAACTCCAAAAAAACATGAAACGACAATAAAAACACAAAATAAAAACATACAAATCTACAAAAATCACCGGGCAACATATACAACACGGGAACAAAAACACACAAATCATTTGCTTTCCGACTTGGTTGAACCAAACCACCATCACTTGATGTCGATTATTTACATATAAAATCTATTAAGAGTTTTTTTTCCCCATATTACCAAATTCACAGTGGCCAAACATCTTGAAAACACAAAGCTTTGACTCCTCCCAGAATACTGTATATACTGTATATATGTGAAATAAAGGCTGCACTCACTCAGACACGGCCTTGGCCCCCCAGTCAAACACATTCCCAGCGAGGACGCCGCTGACCAGAGCAAACTGTCTGTCCTCCCAGCTCAGAGCGTCCAACGACTCCACAGTCCTCTGGTAGTGTTTCAGAGCCATGTCGTTCTCACGCTGTTTAATCTGGACCCAGAACAGAACACGACACGAGTCAAACTCAACACATGACGCCATCACAACACATAATTATTCAGACTAAATCTGCTAAAACGCTTCCTATAATGTCCTATTGATGTGTGCGCAGTCCATTTATATTTATTGCATTGTTAATTAAACTCTATACATAATCTTAATACAATGAATAATCTTAAATTAAGGCAAAATATGCTAATCTGTTACCAGTATAGGACCATTCTTCTTACCAGTTCATTTTTGTATAGCCTAAGAGTATTTTATTCACTATTTGAATCAATTTTACTTGTTTTAAAACATCTTTGTAAGGCAAGCTTTCCTGTTCCATTAGGATTTTTTTTTGCTTATTGTAATATATTCCTGATTTTAAATAAAAATAATAATAAAAAAACATAACAGGAAGATTTGGCTTACCAATATTCTTATTATATACGCTAAAGTCAGCATCCAAAGTGAACATTTTTAAATCCAAGTTAAAGGCTCTTCTTTTTCTCTACCCAGTATGAAGAAGAGGGAGGTTTTTAATCATGATTTAAAGTTTTTATTGCTAATTTTAAATGTTTTTACTGTTGATTTTAATGTTTTTATTGATTTTTAAACTTTTAAATGTTTTCTGTTGCACTTTTTAACCATGAATTGCCTTGTGTATGAAATACGCACTATGTAAAATAAATATCATGCCTTACTTAAAGATTCTTTTTACTTCTTTTAAAACATCTCGCTAAGCCAAAATTTTCATTTTCTGCTCGTTTTAAGTAATATACTGTCTTACGGATTTTAATTTACAAATTAAATTAAATTAAATTAAAAATGGCAAATATTCTGCCAACAGAACAGAAAGATTTGGTTCACCAATGTTTTAAAACAAGTAAAAAGATCTGATTAAGTAAGTAAAATAATATTACACAAAAACTAACTTGTAAGATGAAATATGTTATCTTATCAGGGAAAAAAAATAAGCCTTCATTGCCTTAATTTAAGATATTTTATCTTATCAATAGCCAACTATAGACAGAACAAAGTATTTCCCCCAGTTTCGATACATTTGCAGTTGATTTCCTATTAAATCTGGAGTCTAACTGTGTCCAGCATGTTTCATATGTCACATTTAGGTAAGTAACCCTGGTCCTGGAGGGCTTCAGTCCTGCATTTCCTCAATATCCTAAACTTAGTTCATATTTGATGATTATTAGTGACTTGTTACCATTAATTTTACAGATCTGCATGATCACATAAAAAACATGACCAGGAAAGCAAACATAAATACAGAGGGTGAATGTGTCTCACCTTGTTAGAGAGGATACAGAATAAATAACTAACTAATGTGAGAGACAAAACAACAGTGGGCAGTACTGCACACGCCACAAAAACACAACAGGACAATAAAAAGAATTTCACCCAGACCTTAGAGTAGGGATCAGGAAAGTTGAACTCGTTTAAACAGTGTTCCCTCGTGTCTAACAGACTTCTGACAGTGAGGGATCCATAAGCACTAGGTGAGAAGAGAAGCACTACACATTAGCCCCACACACGCACACACACACACACACACACACACACACACACACACACACACACACACACACACACACACACACACACACACACACACACACACACACACACACACACACACACACACACACACACACACACACACACACACACACCAGAGTGCTAATGTTGTGAACTCCTATGAAGTAAAAACGTTGTCATTCCTGTAAATCATCTGAACACTAATGGCGCGTTCACACCAAATGCGTCAAAAGCGTCATGTGTCCATACACAATATATGGTGGACGCACTTCTAGGAGCGCCGAGAGGTCCCACTGTGAATCCCGCGCCTCCTGTGCGGCGTGTTTTGAAGCTTTACGCGTGGCGGAAGCTGCGCATTTTGAGATTTCCGTGCTACTTCCGTCTCTCCCGGGCCCAGTTTGATGACCTGCTGACCCACATCGGTGATCGCATCTCCTACCAGGACACCAACTACAGGCGCTCTATTCCAGCAGAAGAGCGCCTGTCCATCTGTTTCCAGTTAGTGTTTTTCTTTTTTCATTATTCTGAATTTGTCCCCAAAAGTTCAACAATCCCACTTCTAGCATCGGCCGCGTTGGAGGCGCGGGACGCACGTCAAAAGCTTGAAATCTCAAAACATGCAGCGTTTGCCGCACGTAAAGCTTCAAAACGCACCGCGGGACCACTGACCCTCCTAGAAGTGCGTCTACCATATATTGTGTATGTGCACCTGACGCTTTTGACGCATTTGGTGTGAACGCGTCATTAGCCACATGTACCCAAGTATTTACTGAGGCTTCACTGTCTACACATGAATGGAAATCTTAAGGTAAGTAACCTTAGAAACTAAATCTATTAGTAAAATGATATTAAAAAAAATAGTTTTCAGCTTCAAAACTTAAAACAAGTCCTTGTCAAATTTCACTGGAAAAACAAACATTTATTTTCTGATCCTCTGTTAGAGTGCCATTGTAAACCGTTTTTTTGAGGAAATCTTGAAAACATGCAAACTAATGCCAGAAATATAAATACTTGGTAGAAATATAAATGTCCGGTAGTGAAGTGTTGCATTTTTGTGTGCTATGCTCAGATCCTGTTTGCAGTGTGAAGTGACAGGAATGTCCTTTGAGGACTGATTTCAAAATAAAAGCCATAACTAGTAAACTTCCTAGTTTTACCTGGTAGTAGGTCATGACCCTCTTTTTATACGATAGATGGGCAACTGCTTTCAGTGTTTGAGCATGTGTTTTTGTTGTCATTTTGTAAATTTTTCTTTAATTTAGTACATTTTTGAAATCTTATTGTGTATTTTTGCGAATAATTATGTGGATTTTTGCTGTCAAATTGTGTTTTTGGAGTACTTTTTGTGTATTTTTGTTGTCATTTTGCATTTTTTTTCTCATTTAGTGTGCCTTTATTATTCTTTGTATTAGTGTGTTTTCTTGTCGTTTTGTGTGTTTTTGGAGTCCGGTGTACAATGAAAAAGCTTAAAATAGGTCGATATGATTGAACACTAGAGGTCTGTTATTAATTTTTTGACCTGAGACAAACCTGAAGCACTAACGTTTAAGTGGTTTAGTATGTTACACAATTTTCTAACATTGCTGGCGTACGTTCCTCAGTGTCGACTCCTCTTTAGTCAACTTCTACTCAGTGAAAACCAGCTAAACATTAACTGCTATGTCGCCACCTGCTGGCGAACCACCTGTTCAGTCAGAAATACTTGGGTACAACCAGAAATGACCGTATTTATAAAACAGAATCAGACAAAGCATCACAGTTACAGCAGCTAATGAAGCAGCTAATGCAGAGGAAAGAGTTGAGTTTCAGTTCAGACTAAAAGCTAACCGCAGAGTCCAACAGATGCACATGATAGCGGAGAACTTACAACGGCTGATGGCGCAGAGTCAGCAGCTTGTGTCTGTATTTTTGTCGAAACTTCTCGGCCCGCACGACTGCCTCAGGGATGTCGGGCTGGCTCGCCACAGCTCGCTTAACCACCTGTAGAATAGATTTAATTAGCTGATTCAAAAACATCACAGGTCACAGTGTGCTTTACTAACCTTGGCTCTACGTTCACTAACCTTGGCTCTACGTTCGCTAACCTTGGCTCTACGTTCGCTAACCTTGGCTCTACGTTCGCTAACCTTGGCTCTACGTTCGCTAACCTTGGCTCTACGTTCGCTAACCTTGGCTCTACGTTCGCTAACCTTGGCTCTACGTTCGCTAACCTTGGCTCTACGTTCGCTAACCTTGGCTCTACGTTCGCTAACCTTGGCTCTACGTTCGCTAACCTTGGCTCTACGTTCGCTAACCTTGGCTCTACGTTCGCTAACCTTGGCTCTACGTTCGCTAACCTTGGCTCTACGTTCGCTAACCTTCGCTCTACGTTCGCTAACCTTCGCTCTACGTTCGCTAACCTTAGCTCTACGTTCGCTAACCTTAGCTCTACGTTCGCTAACCTTCGCTCTACGTTCGCTAACCTTCGCTCTACGTTCGCTAACCTTCGCTCTACGTTCATATAGAAGAAACAGAAGCAAGAAGTTAATTTTAAAATCACCTCAAACGCAGGACAAAACTGTAAATAGGTGCAAATCAACCATGCAGAATTAAAGAACACGGTAAACAAATATAGGCTTCTCCAGTTTTGAGGTACTCGCCAATTGAACAACTCGGAAGTTTGAACAATTTCCTTGCATTTTTGCTCTAACACTATAAATTAGGCGTGTAAGGATACAAACAACCAACTGTTTGATTCGAATCCCAATTAAAAAAAACCCCAACTCAAATCAAATATTGGGATGTAATGATGCACTAAATTATTTTCAATTTGAAAACATAGAGATCATATTTTGGAGAAAAAACCGATTAGTCAAAACACAAACTCTTATGCTTTTATTTAAATTGTCAAGAATTTTTTAACTAATATATTTTCTTCTTATAACCTTCTTACAAACCGTTTGAAATAATAAATAAAAAATAAACTGCATAAAACTTTCATCATTTATCACAATACAATGTTGAAATATATAAATTTTTGAAAAACATATCAAATAAAATTATAAGAAAAGTTTTCAAATCATAAATACAGTGGAAAAATAGGTGGTTTTAAGTGCAGCTTATGTTTGTGTGCGCGTGTGTGTGTGTGTGTGTGTGTGAAATGCCAAAATGCTGCCACACCTGCTCTGAATTCAAACTGATAGAGCTTGAATTCTTTGCCGAGCGGTAAATTATGAGTTTGGATCAGCGTGAGAAAGATGCACAAATGCATGCTGACTGGTTGTGTGTGTGAATAGAATAGTGTCTGGTTGAAACCGGTATGGGCCTAAAAAGACATCGGCTTCATTTCTTTTTTAGCAGATTTAGGATATATCCGTACATCCCTACTAAAAACGTATTTCCCTGATAATGTAAAACCGTGCACAGTGCAGGCGTTGTGGTGCATTCCCACCCCATCCAGTGCATCCTCGAAGCAGTAGAGCCAGTAATCCCGTGCCAGCGCGTCCTCCGTCAGGTCCACGGTGTCGGGGATGTAGGACGACGGGTCCTGCAGCAGCGGCAGGTTCACCAGCTGTCTCTCCAGGCGATCCATTTCCAACATGTCAAACTAAAAAACAACAGAAATCAGAAAGAGATGGAATGTAACCTCTCTTTTGGAAATCTTTTTGTGATCCATGTGCGACCAATAATCCAATGTGTGTATAACAATAACTTTGCTAATAATACAGTTTTTAACAATAAAGAGGTTTCACTCATGTTAGTGGTTGAGAGAAAAGCTGCAAAGAAAGAACAAAAGGCTGCAGCCAGGGTCAATTATAAATTTAATCACGTAATTGATAATTATTTACAGTTATGACAAAATTATAAATGAAAATATCTGTTGCTGTTGTAATAGTAATTGAGTTCAGATAATTCTATGAAAAGTTTAATTTACAATTGGATTAAACATGAAGCTAAGGAACCATGTGACATTTCTATGGCTTACATATATAAAGTTAATAATTATTAAAATGTGTTTCATATCAAGTTCACCTGTCAGTTCTCGAGGATCGTTTTACCATTTAAAAAACAAAATGAAATTGAAGGCTGTACTGACAGAAAAAAAGGCACAGATGCCCACACCAAAAATATTAGAAACATTATTTTCATTGATTAGAGAGCCTAACAAGGTAACAAAGAGATTAAAAACAAATTAGATGATAGACAACATGTTTTAGTGTATTTTACAGCTGATTTAAGACATGGGTCAAAACTGAGATGCTAACAGAAAGCTAACACAAGAGGAAGGTTATTTTTTAGATTTAATTAACTTGATTGACGGGGGAAAAATAATAATTGTAATTTTGATGGTATTTACAAAAAAATTCTGGTCATAATGAAGATGTACTTATTGAACAAGGATAATTGAAGACAAAAATGTAACATTAAAACACGTAATTGAGCCCAACCCTGGCTGCAGCCAATAGCAGTGAGAAGATTTATTCATCTAATCAAAAACCAAACCACACTACAGGTAAAAAGCCACTCAGAAATGCAATGAAAACACACTGTTACATCATTTCAGTGGTAGCTCTGCTTGATATAATAATGAGATAAATGACTAGTATTTTAAACATTCGTTCAAACAAGCTGGAAATAAGTCAATTTAATGTACTGAAAGTATGATGTAACCCTTAACCTTTCAGTGATGGTGGGAGAGATTTAAAGGAAAGATGGAAATACAATTATTGGATCTCTGTCCAAAGTGAGCCTGTAAAAGAAGCAAAGGATTCTGGGAGAATCCAGGATGTGCATCAAAAGTAAGAACGGCAGCAGGACACAAAACGTGAGGATTAAAACCAATCCGTGGGCTGCTTTTTGAGCCTCAGGTTGATTGTTTTGATGTCTATAGGACTTAAAACCATGAAGCAGTAAATCAAACCTGAGCAAACAGGAAGCAGGCGGAGGTACTTACAGGAAACTGAAGGAGAGTTAGGTGGACAGAAGAAAATGAAAACAATGAAAGATTCATGAGTCACTGAATATTAAACTGGGTAGAATTCTCTCAGACAGGAAGAAGAACACAAATGACATATTTATTTTCTTCATTTGTTTTACTTAATCATAGTTTCAACATGTACTTTTGCTATATTTAATAATGCACAGTACCCTTTCTATTTTAGTTTCATGTTTTGTTTTTTTATCTCTGTTTAATGTTTTCTAAATGCTGCACATGTAAAGCATCGGGTATAAAATGCATTTTGAAGTAAAATATTTTAATCTTAATTCAACTCAAATTTTATGATAGATTTTTACGATATAACCTACTAATGTAAAATAAGTTATCATTAAAAGTCTTTTTTATTATCATGGGTAATTAAATATTTTCTAACTATTACAATATGGAAAGTTCTATTTTTAATTTTGTATGTTTGCTTATTCATTTATTTAAAATAAAAATCTGAAATAGTAAATTGATTTATTTACAGTGTCTTCATTGCTTCATTCCTAAATGTGTGCATTAAATTGTGGGTTATAAATTTGTTTAATTTGCTCTCTGTTGTGTCTGTATAAATCTGTACAAATAGTGTTTTCATCAAAACTATGAAATAAAAAGATGCAAGACAAAGAAAATAAACCCCTGATTGTTGACAGTCCAGTGTTGAGATCTGATCACTCACCGTCCCACTACGTGCACGCTGCATGGGATTCATGTCGGGGGAGACGCTCATCAGCCCAGAGCTCCCAGCATAATTCTCCCCCCAGCTATACTGGTTTGGGTCTGAAAGAAAGAAGCACCCAATCAGCTCATTTAGTTGAGGTCACTGGTTTTTAAAAAGCTTAGAGTGCAGGATTGTCTCTTTCGTCTGAGGTGAGTTGCATCATAGAAAGCTCACATGGTTAAAAACATAGAACGTCTGCATTTGTTGGTTTCTGCCACATAAAAAATCTTGCTCTGTGATTTTCTCTTATGTACCCATTTGTTGCACTTTGAGATTTGCTTTAAATGTAAAGTGCATTATAAATAAAATGTATTATTATTATTAATAATTTCAGTCTATTGGATGGGTTTAGCAATGAAGACTTCCCTTATTAATCGTGGCATCTCTGAAATATAAATATACACATTTGTTTTATTATTTAGGCTGTTGGATTTATGTGTCATCATTACAATTATTACTGCCAATTATAAAGCGACAGTTCATAATGCAGAAAGCACAGCAGAGTGTAACAGGATCTCCACGCAGCAAAAGTGAATACGTTCAGTTACATTTTATAGCTATCGACAACCGATGTCGATTAATCAGTCATCGCTAAAATGGGTTCATTAATTAGATCAGCTCTCACCTTCTGTCATGCAAAACACAGCAAACAGCCTCAGGGATCAATACATATTATTTATTGTACCAAAGACAAGATGAGAAGTAAATGAAGATGTCTGTCTGTTCTTGGGGTTAATTTATGGAATAATGTTGATAAAGAAATAAAAAAACGAGCGACATACTTTTTATTTACAAAAATAAAATTTCACAATATATTTTAGAAAGTTATACAAAACAGTAGGAATACATTTGTTAAGGTCTAAAGCATGTGTCAAATTCAAGGCCCGGGGGCCAAATCCGGCCCTTTGGACCATCCAATTCAGCCCGCAGCACAAAGTAAAAGTGACAGAAAAAACACGAATCATTGTGTAAATGAAACTCAACAATATTTGCAGGGTCTTACAGTTTTTCTGGTGCTTATTATTATCATTATTATAGTCATTTTTAACATTAAACTGTTGAAAAAAAACCTCAAACTTCTTACAAAATTGTTTTATTTTCCGCAAATTGTTACATAATATTTTCTTTAACCCTGTTGGGACTGATATCTGTCACTTATTGCTTGGATATTGTCAGTTTCTTACATATTTTGTATTTTATGTATACGTAGAACTGCAAACTAGGGAACAATAATGTTGGAATTACTCGTTTTCCTGCATAAAATCTATAGCCCACTTCAGTCTAAAGTGTACTTTGTTAAATGTTTGAGATATTTTTTTATTATCTGAAAAAGGGAACTTCAATATACTTTGTTGAATGCTTGCTTTTAATTTTTTGATCTTGTGTTGTATAGTTTTAAACTGTGATTATGTTCCAAGAACTAAAACTGTAACAATACACATCTGAGTTTTAAACAATGATTTTAAAATTGCAGGTGTGTGTAGTTTTTCTTACTGTCTTCCTCGGCTCCTTTCAGAAACGCTCCGATTGCTCCGAGGTAGCCTTCGTGTCGCAGAAACAAGGCCTGGACCTCACCCTGAAACAAGAGGGCAGTGGTTGGGTCATCAATGACTGGATCAACAGTTGGTCATGAGGTTTTCAGGTCACCTTGGTGAAGAAGTTGATGCTGTAAGTGATGGTGTGCATGGTGACAGGGTGGCCTCTGATGAAGAACCCCCCAAAATAGACTCTGGACAGGTTGTGGAGTTTGGCATACAGACAGGCCAGCTGCCCGATGTCGTTGCTGATCATGTGTAATAAACTCTTTGCCATGTCCTCTTTAGAAAACTCTACATGGTACACCACAGTTACACAACATTAGTGCAGTGTACAACAAAGACAACGCCGTTGTCGACCTTTTCAGAAAAAAAAATTATGCAACTCTACAAAATCACAGTATTGTGTTTACAGAAACTGACACGTGATGGCAACTGGTTCATTCCATGTCGTTTCAAAAACATTTTCAGGACATATCACGCACACGCACCCCTTAAAAAAGAGAAAATGTAGAACATGAGAAATTTGTTCAGAATAAAAATTATGAGCGACCAAATGAGCCTTGTCACAAAATGCAGGACTTCTTTTGATCAGTCTGTTCCCTATGTAAAAGGAGCAAAACTGTGGAAATCTCTACCTCTGCATCTAAAATGAGAGACTAGTGACAATGATTTCAACAATGGACTTAAATCAAAACAACAGTGTTCATTAGGGATGTAACGATTAATTGTAAGGCAGTTAAAAATCGATTCATAGGTATCACGGTTCATATCGATTCTCTAAAAATTGAGTCGCAGTACTTTTTGAAACAGCAGAGGGCGTTATCTCTTGTCCAGAAGCGTAGGTGGCAAGCGGAATCACCTACTACTCTTAAACATGTTCATAAATGATTCCTTACCCCTTTAGCACCGAAAGAATATCTGTAATATTACGTGAATATCTGCAAAAGTCACGTTTTTCTATTAGCTCTGTCTGCTAGCGCATAGCATCTCTTCTTCACTGCAAGAAAATCTGCATGCCAACCAATTGTTAAGGCAGGAAATACATTTTCAGTTGCACTTTTAAAAAGAAAAAGAACTATTATGCAGTTTTGCATTGTTTACTATAGAATCAGGATTTAAATTAATAGGCTTCCTCTTCATTTGTATTATTCATTTTCTGATGCAATTTTTTTTTTCTATGTTACTTGTGAAAAACGAATAAACCATAAATGATTATAAAACACAGAGGCAAGCTACAAAGGCCCCATGTAGTTCCCCAGTTTTATTGGATGAATACTTTTTGAGATATGAACAATTTGTCCTCCAAATGGCCAATGCAAATAGTAAAAAAAAAAAAAAAAGTATTTTTTCAGATTTCAAGAGACTTTCATCAAAGAACTAATGCATATATGTGACTAATCATTAGTGATGTGAACAGTCTATGTTCATTGCTCAAAAATGATCACATTACAGGGAGCTGAGGCATATGCTAAGTTGTTTATTAAAGGCCCAAACATGTTCCAGACGCAAACCCTGAAAAACTTTTTCCCCAATTTTGAGGAGCTGTTATGTCCACCAGATAGGATGTATAGCAGATCTTTTTATATATTCTGAGAGAGTAGGTGGAGCTGTATTGCTATTCCAACATTTCTGAAAATGGAAGAAAAATAAGGACACATACCCACCTCACTAAATTGGCCATATCTAAAAAAGAATTGTAATTGAATAATCACGGAACAATTGGTAAATATTTCACAAATGTTTTAGACTAAAGTGCGTAGGATGTCCTGAAAATGTGTTGAAATGACCTAACTGTGATCAGTAAAGAGAAAAACTTGATGGTTTACCTTTGTCAGCAGTTGCAGATTTTCCAAAACTGCTTGCAATCAGATCCCCAGTCAGGCCCAAACAGCCATATGACCCTCCGTAAATGTCTTTGACGAGCATGTCGACGTTTGTGTGCTGCCCTTTGGAAGCCAACTGGAGCAACTCGTCAAATCTCTACTCAGAAAAGACAAAAAAAATAAATACAGATGATTAGTGTTCTCAAATTCTGTGACTTTTCACAGATAAAATAGAGATGCTCTACAATCAAACTAGAAACAAGCATGTTGTTTGTTTGCATGCACAAGTGATGTAAGTGCTTTGATAGGTTCCAGTACCATGTGACCAATAAAATCAGGTAAGAAATATGAATAAATGGACAGCGTTATGTTATGTAACTTTAAAATAGGGTTTAAACTGGTCAACAGTGCAGGTCAGATACCTTTGTTTTGGTGAGCAAAGCCCCGAGTCCCCAAAATGTCCCTCCACCAATTGAACTTCCACCAATCCTCTCAAACTGGTCCTCTGACTCAACCTGTGCAAATTACAGGAAAAAAGTACAAAGTGTACTCATCAATGAGAGTCAAATCAGAGACACACTACGCCTCTGAAACAATAAACCAGGCCTGATAGTCGTTACCTTCACTATCGACACCCCAGAGCCGATGTTTACAAGCAGGTAAGGGAAAATGTCAGGATTGGCCGTCTGAAAGCGGAACTCTGAGTCGGCATGCCTGGCGTACACAAAGGCCTCGTGGGGAATGTTCTTCAGGACAAAATTACAGCCTTTGATGAGGCAGGTCATCTCATCCTCCTTGTCTACACTGTCACAATGTGGGAAAAAAACCACGTCATTATTTAGAGTCGTTGTTAGCTAAAGCAGTGGTTCTCAACCTTTTCACCCAGTGCCCCCAAAATAAAGGTTCCAGAGACCGGGGACCCCCACTGTACATGAAGGTGGTTGAACACATACATGAGCATTGAAGAACAGTCATGTGTAGACAGGGCCATCGATAAGGGGGAATAAAGGGGAGAGATTTTTGGGGTCCGTCCATAAAGTCAACAAAATGATGGTCCATTGTTCTATGAATCTGTGATAACCACATTTATTTATTTTTTTATCTGAATAATATCCACTGTTATCCAGGAAGTTCATTATTATTTGCACCAAAGTTTATAGTCATCTTAAAGACGTAAATTGTTGTTTTAATGAAAAATAATGGTGAAAAAAGTGGTGAAAGAAAATTTTAAAATCCCCAAAAACAGACAGTGGCCAAAAACAGACAGAAAAAGTGGTAAAAAAAAAAAAAAGGGTTCTAATTTGAAATATTGGCTTAAAAGATGCAAAAATAGTTTAAACTGGCAAATTATGGGCATTATAAATCGTGAAAATGGTTAAATTGGCAAAAATGAGCATGATATATGATGAAAAGAGGTTAAAAGTGACCATAATGGATGGAAAATTTCTTGAAAGCGGAAAAAATGTGCAGAAAAGGCATTAAAATTTGATTGCGAAGTGGCAGAAATGGGAGTAATGCAACAAAAATGCATTCAAAGGATCAAAAATATGGCAAGGAAAATTTCTTTGTTTCTTGTAGGCATCTGGAAACCCCCCTCCCAGTGTCTCGGGACCACAAATAGGGTCCTGACCACAAGGTTGAGAACCCCTGAGCTAGAGAACAAAGCTGGAAAACACTTAAAGTGTCTAATGTGTGCAGATCACACTCATATCACCATATAATATCAGAGTATGTCTAATATAAATATGTTCCTTGAATGGATTAGTTAATAATTTCCCACCATTGTCAATGAATGGGTAAAAAAACATATCCTGAATGATGTTTAAAACACATTTAAAACACAAAATGTAGATTTTTAATCTGTCAGAATTAAAAAGAGTTTGGACATACATTATACAATTTAAATGAGAATGTGTCTAAACTTTTGACCGAGAGTGTTGATTAAGCTTAATCTAAACTCTAATCCTCAGTATGAACATTATATTCATGGAGGTGGAATCCTCAACCTTATACAGGAAGCAGTTTAAACATCACTTACTTGAGTCCCAGTTTCTTCTCTATCAGCTCTTTGAACTTGTGCGCCCCTCCTCCTGTGGCTTTGATCACTTTGGTTTCCGTGTTGACCAAATGGTCCTTGATGAAGTCCAGGCACGTTTCAATGTAGGCGTTTTCAAACTTGATAAAGTGCAGGCGTGCCGTAACCTCCTCCTGCACCGATATCTCATACAGCTTGTCATTGGGAGCCTCCTGCAGAAACAGGACGACATTTTATACATTCATGTTCTTCGTGGCTTATTCAATCACTTCACGTGTTTATGTAACGGTCAAAGCTGCTGGAGACTAAAAGATGTCCTCAGATAAAGACATATTGTAAGTGTCATAGATCAATAATATAAATGTAATTTGCTTAAAAAAAATTTAAATTGCCACTCAAAACTACGTTTGTTTTCATCTTAATGGTTAACACTCAAGGGTCATTCCATGTAATTTCACAAATGGCCCATGCACTTCGGTCTCAAAAAATTCTGATATTTTTAACAATTGTTCCGTGATTATTTAATAGAAACACGGTAAATTTTTTGTTTAATCGGATGAATACTTTTTGAGATATGGACAATTTAGTGAAGGGGGGGGGGGGGGGGGGGGGTTGTTTACACTTCTTCCATTTTATTTATTCAGTTTATTTCCGACATGGTTACATTAACTTTTTTTTTTTTACATTTTTTTCTTTTTTGTACATGCCGAAAAAGGAGACGAGAGAAGCAATTTGCTTATCTGGGTCCCGTCCCCTGTTTTACCTTTGCAAATTTACATGGGTTTACATGTCTCTCTGGTCAAACATTCTTGAGTTGTTCTGAACAGTCCTTTTTTGTGTATTCTCATCTGTAGTCAGTGGTGTCTTGTTTTTATTCCTCCTCCTCTCTATCGTTGTTCGTGTTGGCCTTGTTCCCTGCCAGACGACATTTCTCATTTACAGGTAATAAACATGTTTTAATCAAAAGTTATGGAACTCTCAATAAATGTGTAGTTTTTGTAGTTATGCCACTTTGTCATGTTTTGCAACGCTCGTGCGCAAACGTAGAGGCGTACTTCTGGTAGATTGGCAGAGGCAGGGGAGGAAGTGGAGCTGTTGAGGGCGGGACATCGAAACATTCTCACAAAAACTCCGGATTGCAGCTTTAAGTACGTTTTTTTAAAAAAAAAAAAAAAGGTAAAGTAATTTGTTACAGTTCTACACATACTCATTTTGTTTTAAAATGATCGACGGACATTGTGAAACTACGAGAAAAAAAATGATATGACCAGACAACAATCAAATGCATCACATCATAGCTGATCAATCAGATTAAACGTAATCCATGGCACCAAAACAGCTTTGAATGCCTTTTATTTTCTTAATTTTAGATCTCATAAGTTTAGATTTACTTACTACGAAAATGTTTTTTTATTTTGAATTGAATTACTGGTGTTATTATTATTATTTTTTAAGAATTATTATTATGCTTATTATTTTATACAAATGCCTTTGTGGAAAATAAATTCAGTTTATACATGAGATGTTTACTGTATGCAAAGGAACCGTGGACAGATTTATTACCAAAAACAAACGTGGGTGGGTTGAAGTAACTAGTAACTTTTAATTTGAGTACTATTTAATTGAGCTACTTTTTAGTTTTATGTTTGACTTACTTGTTCTTGTACTAACTTGAGTACAATACTTATGAAGTAACAGGACTTCTATTTGAGTAGGATATATCAGTAAGCAAGTATGCAGCAGGGTGGATGTACCTTAGCAGTTGTATCAAAGGATCGGACTTTGGCCACTTTGTGCTGCACAGTTGAATAGTATGCTAACTTAGTCAGAGATCCACCTGTTAATGCAATGAGAACAAAACAAAAAAAGACCAAAAAACAACAACAAACAGAAGCGTGTTATTGTTCACCAAGCAGAAAACTCACCATGACGTCATGCAGTGGGTTGTTTACATGTGTATAAATCGAAACTGAACATTAGCACAGGGAAGCTAATAGCTACTTCTCAAAGTTACTGCTAATGTGCTACATTAGCATAGCAAACACCTCCATTAAAAAGCTCATTAGCGCACAAACCTCAGGGGGAAATACAGACTTGAGGTCATTGAAGGCAACACACAGGCTGATAATTTACAGCAGCTAACTTTAGCTTCGTGGAGTTTATTGTGTGTTCGTGTGCTGTCACAGCTTTAGGCTGCCAGTGAAGGTAAAAATACAAAAAAAAAAAGGGCAGAATAATGGTGAGAGAAGGTACCGATATCTATGGCGAAGCGCTTTGCGTTCTCCAGGTTGCGAAAGATCTCGTCTGGTGGCAGAGTGATGCTTTTATCCATGCTGTGGCCACTTGTGTTGCTGTCAACTCCAACACATTCCGCCATGGTCAGGGACGTAACTGACGCACCGTGCGTGGCGTACGTGCCCAGCAGGCGTCCAATCAGAGGACGCGTACGTTTGCGCGGGGAAGGTGGGCGTGGCGTTATAGCTCAAATAAAAATCAGATTATTTTTAAAAATAAATACATAAAAACAAAATTCAGAATCAGATGTATTTTATTGATATCCCACGAGAAATATTGCAGATGAAAAGAGGAAACAATAAAGAAAGCGTGCATAATTAAGTAAAAGACTGTTAATTAAATAATTAATAAATACAAGTGCACACATTCATTCAATAGTAATCATAATAATACAAATCTATAGATGTACAAATTAATACAACTCCATAATGTATGCAATAAGCTGTCGAGTTAAAGCCTAAAAAGGGATTCAATATTTAAAATTCAATTATCAAACAAAGTAGTGGAGGGCAACTTCGATAATAAGTAGATACAGAGACAATATCGCCAATATCTGAGGTTAATGAATCATCAAAATGCTGACTTAAATTATTATTTATATTTATTTTTGTTCAAACTTATGACTGAATGTGGGCCAAATACTTTAACATTATGATAAACCTTTCATAAACAATAGAAACAAAAAGATCTGATACAAAATAACCAAAAGAAATAGACAAATATTAGAATGCACTAGTCACACGTTTATTTATTTTTTTTTACTTTATTCACAACCATGACACTGTCTTTGATAAACACAATCAATTTAGTCAATTTCATTAAAAAAAAAAAAAAAACTTTGATTTTATTTGATTTTATTTTTATTTCGAACATGAACACAACAGCAGTGTATGTCACAATGAGGAAAAACACTAATAATAATAATAATAATAATAATAATAATGAAAAAGGGCAAAAAAATGATTAAATCAACAAGAAAGAACAAATGGTGCAGAAATCATGCTTATGAAGCCTATACATGTTGTAATATGTAGTACTATATATATATATATATATATACAGTCAAGAAAAGTCTGATACAGCCTCCAGATGGCGCTGCAGGATGAACTCTATTATTGGATCTCTGTGCTGTAGAGCAGTGTTTCCCAAACTTTTCACAGTCCTGTTCCCCTTCAAACATTTAACCTGAAGCCATGAAACCCCGAGTCCTGCACATTTAAAAAAACAACATGTAATGCAGTGTTTTTCAACCTTGGGGTCATGACCCCATGTGTGGCCACCTGGAATTCAAATGAGGTCCCCTGAAATGTTTAGTAATTTATAGCAATAATAATAATAATAATAATAATAATAATAATAATAAAACTGATTAAAATTGTATTTTTAAAGTGTTTTCATTATTATTGTTTTTCAAGTTATAACACCACACACACCACAATCTTAAACAACTGTATTTTATACTTTCACTTTCTTAAAAATAAATCTAGTTCAAATAAAATGCATTGTGTCACGTTGTGCATTAATCTTAGAAAGACAGAAAAAAAAGTCTGTGGAGATGCCAGAAAGTTGTGATATTAAAATGGGGTCACGACTCAAAAAAGGTTGGGAATCACTGATGTAATGTCATACAATGTAGCCCTACAGTAAAATGTATCACTGAATGTATAATAAAATAATAATCTATAAGGGCTGTAAATCGGTAAAGCATCGTAGCTCTCGTTATATTTGGGCTTTTTTGATAAGATTGTGGCAATGCATGGAGGCTCCTGACCATGGTTGATATACATTCGAGTTTACAATTTTTGTTTTTTATTCATGTACCCCCTATGACATGTTGCGTACCCCTGGGGCGACCCGTACCCCACTTTCTCTGCATCTGCATCCTTCCTATTTATACTCCTGCATCCCAATTCCAATGTCTCTGTGTGTGTGTTTCCCACAGTTTGTATCAATGTTAATTTTGTCGACTAGATTTTTTTTTAAGTGACAATACCTACACTATGACTAATTCAAAAAAATACAAGTGAACACAACCATATAAAAACGTACTGATAATTCTTCTTCTCTTGTGCTTAAGTTCTTTTCAGACTTTAACACATAAAAGTGTATTCTATCTAAATATTGGGACAAAAAAACGAGATAATCAAAGGTTTTATTAATAAGACAGCAGCTAAACGACACAGTGAATACATACGTGGACATGTGATAGCTGAGCAGATGTGGCCTGTATCTTCTTACAGGGTGTTTCACTGAGTACGGCCCCAGTCGAGGTTTCCCACACTGAATCTCAGCGGCAACAATTAATGCAACACAATTGAACTTTCAATGGCTGTACAATATGTTTTTGTAAAGGAGACACAACCTGATGCTGCTGACAAAGGATTAAAAAAAAAAGAAAAAAAAAATCACTCCAGAAAAGAACAGAGAACTGCTTTCATAGAGCTTCAATATTTATCGCAACATTAACAATACATACATCTTTGAACATTTTTGATTTGCTTCATATTATCAAAACCTTGCTTGTATTTCCCCTTTTAAAAATACATCCAAATGAAAAGGCTATTTACTACATTTTATAATCAAACAATAGTAAGTTGGGAAAAAAAACATGAAAAACCTGTGTTTTCACAGAAAGAAGATATGAATCTATAGAATAAAAAAAATGTAGAGGAATCAGGAAATTGCTGATTTACAGTATATTTAATGGTGTATAATAAAATATAATGTATTTTCTAGGGGTTAGGAATAACTTTTGACCAGATTCATGTGATATTTGTGATATTTACATTTAGATTTAACATTTAACATTTAGATTTAGATTTAACATTTATATTTAAATGTAAGATTTAGATTTAACATTTAACATTTAACATTTAGATTTAGATTTAACATTTAACATTTAACATTTAGATTTAGATTTAACATTTAACATTTATATTTAGATTTAGATTTAACATTTAACATTTATATTTAGATTTAGCATTTATATTTAGATTGCATTAGAGTTAACATTTAACATTTAGATTTAGATTTAACATTTATATTTGAATGTAAGATTTAGATTCAACATTCAGATTTAACATTAAATATGTATACTGTATGTATACTATATGTATATATTGATGTAATTCTGGTGAAATGTAACATGGTTTGTTGCTAAATGTTGCAAAAAGTTGCTGTTTATTTTAACATGGTAACTTTACAAACAGCAAATATTAAAATTATAATGTGTCATCAAACATTTAAAAGCAAACGATAACAGATGTTTTAGGCTTTTATAACAACTACCGGTAATATTGAAGAAATGTCACAGTAAAGTCATGTAACGATGAATTTACTCAAAATAACGAGCTCACGATCCAAAAAAACTGATGTTACAGAGTGTGAGCCTCATAAAAAGACACACACACACACATACACACAAACGATGGGCCTGTGAAGCGTGTCAACTCCCTTCAGAGGATAATGGGGTGCTGCTGGTGGGGTTGAGGGAGTTAATCGCACTGAACTGTGACTCGCTCACTCAGAGCTTTCCCACACTCACCACCATTGATGAGCTCCCACCCAACAATGGACATGTGCCTTGTTAAATGCTAATAGCTGCACATACACACACACTACACACACACACACACTACACACTACACACACACACACACACACACACACACACACACACACACACACACACACACACACACACACACACACACACTTACACACTAACCCTCTATAAGCATGAGATCTTACACAAACATATTTTGACTTGTACATCAGTCTGCTAAGTTTATGTATGGATGCTAATTATTAAAAACACTGACTTTAATCTCAAATAAATTTTGTTTTGGGACAAATTGTCATTATATACTGGGACACTTGAATATCACCATCAGGAACCAATACAATATCAATACAATATCTATGTATTTATTCACATGTGATTTGGTCAAATAGGCTGACTTATAGAAGACATCAATGTGAAGATACAGAATGATACATTTCACAATTTATGATTAATACATTTACGCTTTTTTATACATATTACACTAACTCCTTTTTACAAATCAGAACATTTAAAGATATTTTGATTTGTTACGTAAAGAACCCATTTTTAGCGCAGTCATTATATCCGTAGAGAAGCTGCTGTCTGTGTCAAATCCATTGTTTTATTACTTGTTTGTTGTCAAACATAGAACATGGAGGTCAAAACTGATTTCTGAAAGCAAAAAGGTGAATCTGAAGAAGACCAGTTTTATGAGAGTCAGGAGCCAGATTCAAGCGTGTGGCCTGATAAATTCATCTAAAACCTGCAGAACCGCGGCCGTCTGTGACCAAGTTAGGACACCCTTGCTTAAGGCTGTAGACAACAGAGCCTCTTTGTGTTATTTATCGTTTATTATTTACCAGGGACTGAAATTTCACATTAAGTTTGGATTTAATGACTTTTGGACTTAAATCATAAAGACAGTGTAGGCCTCATAGATCAATAAATCAAAGATCATTTGCTTGAAAAAAAAGATTTAATAGGGTTGAAATTACATCTCGACAGGTGTTTTGTTTTGAACAACATTGCCGTGAAGTTTAACGCATTGCATTGTGGGAAGTGGAGTCCCGTAGACGGACGCATAGAGGTGTTTTTACTTCATTCTCATTGAGATTTTTTGTGTTTGGCCCCTTCCAACACATTTCTGTTGTTTTCACTGAAAGTTGCAGCAAAACAATGTCAGGTGTTTATTTTGGGTTTACACAGAAAAATCCGGAACCTCACAAAATTGAATGTCTCAAGGATTGAAGTGATATCACGGCGAATCCTGGGGGAAAGCTGGACAAAATTGATGTCCTCCTTGTCGGGTGAAGTGATAATGAAGTAAAAACACAGCTATTCATCTGTCTACAGGACTCTATATTCCACAACGCAAAACACAAAACTTTTTTCGAGAATGTCAATAAAAGAGTGGAGATTAGTTTGATTAGAAGACAAAGATAAGGTTCTTTATCAGACCCTTTGGTGGTTCCGAAATTTATAGACAATCCAGATGCAATAAAATGTGGAATGGTTGGAGACCATTCACATATAATTTGGGATTGCCCAATTTTGATTCCTTTCTGGAGGGGTGTGAAGAGGAAGATTGTTAAAGTTCTGGCAGTTGATTTACTGTACATGTCACGCTAGTTTCTTTTTTATTTGATTCCTGAAAAAAAAATCAAAAGCACCTGCTACATATCGTCCTATAAAAACAAGGAATCGCTGTCTGTGTGTGTGTGTGTGTATGTCTGTGCGTTCCTAAAATATCTCAAAGACTGACCTGAGAGTTTCAACATGGCTGCTGCTTGGTTTAAGGGTGTGCGACGTCGGATTTGTTTGGACTGCCATGATACATTAAAACATTACTTCATAAATGCATTACAATTTCCGCGATCATTGCCCACCGGAACCACCCCAGTCACGTGCGCACCAGAGCCAATCACTGGAGAGCCCATCCCCACGCCCCACCTCCTGATTCGACAGTGACCGCAGATGTTGATACCTGCAGCGGTGCGAGCTGGAACGGTATGTAGCCGGCGGTTCGCTCCCTTTCTGCGCATCTAAACTGACACTAAACAAGTCCGGACTGAGTCTGTTCCGGTCTGAGGAGATCCGGAACCGCCAGGACAACAAGCTGGAATCAGAGTAGATGGGGTTCAGCTCCTTACAGCGTCCTCGCTAAAAGCCAAAATATATGAAAACACAATAGTTATCACTCTACATATTTGTCGGCTTTGTTTGGTTTTCTGTGACCCAACGTCTTATTTTGTTGTCTTGCTGTCAAGGAAGGTTCTGTAACATGTTTTCTCATGTTTATTACTAAAAAAACATAATAAAGTTCTAAAAAAAAAAGGAGATTAAGACAAATTTTCAAGCAGCAATTTCAATCTTCAACGTGGAAGTGAAAACTAGGGCAGATTAGCGTTAAAATTGTGGCTCACTTGAGCTGAAACTGCACTGTATTTGGCCCTTGAGCCAAAATGAGTTTGACACCCCTGTATTAGACAGTATATACATAGTGTATAGTACGTTAGTGCGCCATTTCCAACACAGCCTATGTGTTAAACTTTTAGAAGTGTCTATTCCCGAGCAGCTTTAAGGTTTGTTGAGATGTAAACATTGAGTAAAAGCAGTAAACGACTCCTCCTCCCCCCACTCTGCAGACGTCTTGGTCTCGTCTGTGTTGTCCATTGTCCCACTGGGGCTCTGTGAGTGAGCTTTCTCTGGTTTCCCACACTCTGTCCATTCAGCATCTCCAACAACAAAAGAAGTGTGTCTGGTTGCACATCACATTAATTATGGAGTCAGTTTACGAGTTTGGTCTCACCGCCAGTGAATGGAGATTCCTGTCATCAGGACTCATCACGAGCAGCCTTTTGTCGGCTGCCTATGAGGAATGCAGACACGCAAAAGGATTAATGAGCATTCAAAAGCTCCTTTGGCCCTATTTTAGATTCAGACTGTTTCACTACATTCCAGGCGGTTTATTTTGACAGAAGGATGAAAGAAAGTTCATTCCTGAATTGATCATGTGCTGGTCATGGTGGCGTGGAACTCAGACTAGCTATTAAACTTTCCTCAATGATTTTATCCACCATTTTTATATCAACTTAAGTGAAGTAAAATTACATCTTAAAACAATGACAGCTGATTAAAATATTAATTTTGAGATGATTTCAAATGGGCCAAAGATTTCAACATTATTGTGCCATAGTTTGCACTTCTAGATATATATATACATATATATATATATATATATATATATATATATACATAAAATACAAAATATGTAAGAAGCCGACCACATCCAAGCAATAAGTGACAGATATCAGTCCCAACAGGATCTTCACTTTAAATTTCTGAGATTTTGTACTAAATTTTATTTAATTAAAGGAAATTGTATGTCATAATTTGAGAAAAAATAAAGAATATTGTAAGAATTTAACATTAAAAATGACTGCCATCATGCGAAATAAGCACCGGGAAAACTGTAAGCCCTTGTACATATTGTTGAGTTTCATTTACATAATGATATACATTTTTTCTGCCATTTTTGTTTTCTCCTGCAGGCCGAATTGGATGATCCAAAGGGCCGGATTTGGCCTTAGGGCCTTGAGTTTGACACATGTGCCTATAAATATAAATTTAAATCCTAAATGTTTATTGTTAAATCTAAATCTAAATGTAAAAACTGAATCTAAATGATAAATCTAAATGTTAAATGTAAATCCTAAATGTTTAATGTTAAATTTAAATCTAAACGTTAAATCTAAATCTAAACGTTAAATCTAAATCTAAACGTTAAATCTAAATCTAAACGTTAAATCTAAATCTAAACGTTAAATCTAAATCTAAATCTAAATGTTAAATCTAAATCTAAATCTAAATGTTAAATCTAAATGTCACGGGTGAAACTTTAGCTAATATGCAAATAGTACCAAATTAAAGCTCACATTTAACATTTAGATTTAGATTTATTATTTAGATTTAACATTAAATTTTTACAAGAAAAAAAAATCATCACAAATTTCACAAATATTGCTGTAAATCTGGTCTTAAGTAACATAAAAATTGTTTTTAAACGTGTTTTACTGCTAAATGATGCTATTTAGCATACGCAACTTTACGATCGGTGTCCCAGACAAAAACATCCGAAAAATCATTTTCAGGGATTTTCTGCATCAACAACAGAGCTGGTGATTGTTCTGCTCTGCTTGTTCTCAGATTTCATTTTCCAGCGTGTGTGTGATAAGCAGACAAGTGTGTGCTCAGTCACTCATTGATCCAGGCATCAGGCAGCAGATTTGCTCTCTCTACAGGGTCACCACTTTCCCAGATTCACACAGAGCTCTGTGGGTCTTTCCCAACCCCCTCCCTCCCAGCCCTCCAGCTGTTCCCCTGGGACCTGACCATTATCTTTAAGGCAATAACACCATTCAATGTCTCGCATCCCTTATTGTCCACGAGCCTGCTCTGTGATTGGCTCAGACTGTGGGAAACATCATCCAGAGAGAGACCCACACATTGAAATGGAGATGTGGGAGTATAAATAGGAGGGATGCAGCCAGCACACATCACATTCTCTCTACAGAGACCTCTACAGCACACACATCCAACCATGGCACCTACAATCACTGCAGCAATGAGCCATTCTCAGGAGCATCACACTCTCAGCCACAAGGTAAACTCAACACCAGGGTTGGGCTCAATTATAACCGTAATCGTAATTGGGGGAAAAATGTGTTGCTGTTGTAATCTTAATTCAATTGCAATTGAGTTCAGATAATTGACTTTGTAATTGTAATTGTTATGGAAATCCTATAAAAACTGTAATTTACAATGTAATTAAACGTAAAACCACAGAGAACCAGTTCTATGGCTTATACATACGTAGTGAACAAATACAAATATGATTCATATCAGGTTTACCTGTCACTTCTCTTCAAGATCATTTCACCTTAAAAAAATAAAAAATAAATACAGTATATATATAAATATACCAATTTTTTCATTGAAGAGGAAGCTTAACAAGGTCACCAAGAGATGAAAAACAATAATGTAAATAATATTTGAGTGTATTTTGCGGCTGATTTGAAACATGGGGTCAAAACTGACCCGTTATGATAAGAGATGCTAACAGAAAGCTAACACAAGAGGAAGGTTAGGTTTTATGGGCTCATTTATTAAAGGCTCAGTAATTGTGATTAATTGTAATTGAACTTTAGTAATTGAGAACGGAAGGGGAAAAATAATAACTGCTAGTTCCAGCTACATCCATTTTGTCTTCTTTTTGAATGGTTTCATCTCCTGACATGTTTCGACTGTCAACTGCCAGTCTTCCTCAGAGGAGTTCTGTTGATTGGCTTTGATGCTCCCTTTGAAGTTTCACTTGACTTCCGTGTAATAGTTCCAGTGCAGGTTAAATGTTGTTATTCCTCTGATGAAGACTGGCAGTTGACACTCAAAACATGTCAGAAGATGAAAATTTCCTGAAAAACTGAAATAACCGAAACCTCAACTTAATATACTATGGAAGAAAAATAAAATGATGTTCAACGTAATCATAATCGAACATGGATAATGTAATTGTGATTGAATTGAAACTCGTTTATTCATGACTTTCTTCTTCTTCTTGGTGCAGCTCAGAAAGCCTCTGGTGGAGAAGCAGCGCAGAGAGAGAATCAACAGCAGCATCGAGCAGCTCAAGTCTCTCCTGGGTCCAGAGTTCCTCAAACAGCAGCCAGACTCCAAGCTGGAGAAAGCAGACATCCTGGAGATGACCGTCTGCTTCCTGAGGAGCCTCCAGCACCAACACGGAGCGCTGAGCTCAGCAGCTGTGGACCATGGCTACTCCAGATGTGTTCAGGAGATGGTCAACTTCATGTCCAAGCAGGAGGTGAAGCCACAGACACAGAGAAGAATGCTGAACCACTTCAACAACCTGAGGGATGCTGACTTCTCTGCTCTGAGCTCCTCAATCCAGACCAACAACAAGAAGGAGAAGAGTCCGGGTTGTAGCGCCCTGTGGAGGCCGTGGTAGAACCATCATAGGATCGTCTTATATATAATATTAGAGCTTGATTAATGTTTAAATTCTATGATATTTGCAAACATTGGGCCAGAATAACATTTTCTTTCACCTACTCTGTGAAGTAGACTTTCAACATTCTCAATGAGAATTTCTTGGTTGTGTTGGATCCAACAACAGCAGTTATCCATGTTTATTTGCTTCCACATTGGGAGAAAGAGTGATTCATGTATGATTTTTCTTTTTTTTTTGCATACATTTGAAAGTTTTTTTTGGACTGATAGAAATCCACGCTGTCTGTATTTGAAGCAGACGAAGTTTGAGACCAAACGGTGCTGCTTTATGACTCTGTGAGTGACGGCCCGCATAACCTTCAGTGAAGGAATTGTTACATAGAAAATATCCTAAAAATGAATGTATCTCTTCAAACCAAGTGATGCGAAATAAAACAATCACAAAAAACAACAATACTTTCTTTGCCTCTTCTTCTTCTTTTTGTTTCTATATCATTGTACTGAAATATTTTACATATAGTCCCAACCTTTATGCTTCCCAATGAGGAAGTTTTTAACCCTAACCCTAACCCCAAAACATGTAAAGCATTAATTAATTTAATACTTAACAACCTTTAAACCCAAATTTGGAAGATAAAAAGGGATTTTATTAACTCAGCGGGGGGCACAAAATGTGATTGTGTGATTTGGGGGTCACATAATTAATATTCATGTCAGCATTTAGAATAACAACCAATCTGAGTTGTGAAAACAAAGAGTTTTCTGTATTATTGTTTGATTATTAAGTGATTTTCTGTAAGTTTTTTTGTGTTGTGAATTATAGTCATTTTGTGTATTTTTCTGTTATTTTATTTTTTTTGTGTTGTCTTGTCATTTCCTGTATAATTTTTTTTGTCGTTTACTGTATTTTTCTGTTGCTTTGTATGTATTTTTCTGTAGTTTTGTGTTATATTTTGTTGTTTTGTGTCTTTAATTGTGATTTTGTGTATTGTTGATGTCGCTATGTGTATCTTATTGTCATTTTGTGTCTTTTATTGTTGTTTCCTGTTTTATTCTGTTGTTCTGTGTTTTATTGTTGTCGTTCAAACATAAAGGAAATTTGGATTTTAACAGTTCCTATCGAATGAGAATAATATGACAAAATAAAAGCACATTTTAGTAATAATATTTTATCATCATTAAGCTATTCTTCTGTTTTTCAACAGCTGAATAAATGTTACTTCATTTTCATCTTGTGTCAAATAAAATCTGCATTTAGCAAAAAACAAACCTTCAAGCATTCTTGGGTTAAAAAGTCCAACAAGCAAAATATGTATTTTCAAAAATTTTATTTTCTTAAATCATGTGACAACACAAAAGCAAATGTAAATCCACTGTGGATGAAATAAAACACAAAAACCGTTGAACAAATCAAAGTATGCATACACAGCATATACGCACAAAAAAACGATGAGTCCCTTTCAGAAGAAAGGTAGCTGGTGTTTAAGGAAATAATGCCTTGAAACAAGGCAGATAACACACTGAAAACTAGGTGAAATCCCACAATGTCAACCTAAAAAAAAGGGCAACATTGCTCTGTTTGGCTTCAAATCTACAAAGTCGACTCAAGTATAACAGACAAATCTCTGATGGCTGAAAATAAATCAACAAAAATTGTCTTCAGGGAATGACAACACAACATTGCATAGATATAAGACTGGATTAATCTTCTGTATGTTTGCTTCAAACAAATCTAGAGTCTTAAATCCAGTAAATCAGTGGTTCTCAACCTTTTCAGCCCGCGACCCCCAAAAATAAAGGGACCAGAGCCAGGGGACAAAAGTCAGCAACATGATGCTCCATTGTTCTATGAATCTGTGATAACCACATGTATTTATTCATCTGAATAATATCCACTGTTATACAGGAAGGTTATTATAATTTGCGGATCTTAAAGATGTAAATCCTTGTTTTAGTCAGAAAAAAATGGGTTTAAAAATGACCAAAAATTGTGGAAAAGGTGAATTATGTTAAAAGTTGCAAAATTGGAGTGGCCAAAAACAGACAGAGAAAGTGGTAAAAAAGGGTTCAAAGTGTCAATATTGGCTTAAAAATGACAGAAAAAAGTAGAAACAATTAGTTTAAACTGGTAAATAATTGTAAAGGTGGTTAAATTGGCAAAAAAATAGGCATGAAATATGGTGAAAGGAGGTTAAAAGTGACAATAATGGGTCAACATATGCAACATTAGGTGGGAAAAGTGGTGGGGACCTCCCAAATGGGGTCCCGACCCCAAGGTTGAGAACCGCTGCAGTAAATAGCAGCACAACATGAGTTCAGCAGCCTTTTCAGGAAAGACTGTGAACATAATAATCTCTGTCAGGCAGAGGGTAGCAACAGCTCAAGTGCAAAACTTGAATTGAAACTAATATCTTAAATTCATGCAAAAAATGCATTTCTCTCAAATTGACACATTTTCTAATCTAGCATTGATGCTAGTTTTTTTCAGTCCATCTGCTGATGTTTAGAAGCAAAGTGGAGCCACGTCGTCCTCGGCGTCTGGAAACAGCCGTAAAATGTCCCGTGAGTATTTGGAGTAGCCGTTGTGTGAGAGCAGGGCCTTCCTCAGGGTGAGGATGGACTTGGTCTTCTCCAGGATGTCTGACAGAGGGAGGCCGTTCTGTAGGTGCTCTTCAATCACAGCCTTTAGCTTCTCCACGCCGACACTGCATTTCCTCTCCAGCGTCTGTAGTTTGCACCTAAAAGACAGAAGAGCAGGTTTCGTCAGTTTGTTTAGATCTTCAAACATGATTTCGATGGTACGTGACCAACAATTTCTCCCAATTACAATTAAAGTACAATTATTTTTTTATTCTCTGAAAGTCAATTGAAATTATGTTCTCAATTACTAAAGTTCAGTTAATTCAAATAATGAATCACAATTACTGAGCCTGAAATAAATAACCTAATAAAAGTTAACCTTCCTCTTGTGTTAGCTTTCTGTTAGCATCTCTTATGATAACAGTTACTTAATCAGCTGTAAAATACACTAAAAACAATTATCTATCATCTAATTTCTTTTCAATCTATTGGTTGCCTTGTTCGGCTTCCTAATCAATGAAAATACGAGTTTTAATATTTTTGGTGTGGGCGTCTGAGCCGTATTTGTTTCAGTAAACCCATCAATTTATTTTAAAATGTGGGAAAGCTTGATATGAAACATATTTTAATAATTGTTAACTGTGCATAGAAGTCTAACATGGTTCCCCAGTTTTGCGTTAAATTATAATGGACAATTTTCATGGCAATGACAATTACAAAGTCAATTATCTAAACTCAATTACAATTTAATTCTGATCACGACAGCAAGAGATTTTTAATTTTAATTACACTATAAATGCAATGGATTATCAATTTACGCAATTAGAATTATAGTTGATCCTCATCCTGATAGACAGAGGTGTAAAGAGTACAGTGATATATTCTACTCAAGTAGAAGTACTGTTAGTTTATTAAAATTGTACTCAAGTACAAGTACAAGTAAGTCATACATAAAATACTCAAGTTCAAGTAAAAAGTAGCTCATTTAAATGGTACTCAAAAGTAAAAATTATTAGTTACTTTCACCCCTCATGTTTATTTTTGGTAATAAATCTTGAAGAATAAAATATAGAAAAATATTCGCAAGAAATGATGATTTACTCAGTAATGGTTGGGTGTAGAAATGTATGTCTTTTAAAATGTACTTACATACAAGCAAAATGTATGATTTATTTTTATTGTACCCATAAAAGCAACTCAATTACAGTAACGTGAGAACTTGTTCATCTGTTACGTTGACCTCTGGGAATAGATGAGGACTCACCTAAAGAGCTGCTCCTTCATGCTGTCCTGGAGGCTGAGGTCAGTGTACAGAGCCATGTTCAGGTCGGGTTTGTTGGAGCTGGAAGTTCAAGAGATGTTCTGGAAAAGGTTCAGATGAGGTCTCTGATAAAGTCTGACTCTGGGCTGGTGAATTTATGCTGCTGGCACTACGCTCCCACGGCTCAGCGGCCAATCAGAAGCCTGCGAGTCCTGGACAATAGAGTGAATTTAATGGCTGTCAATGAGAACAGGTGGGACGCTTTATCTGTGTGACACACATCAACCAAGGTCAGTGGGAAAATGCTTTTTCCCCAGAAGACAAGGGAAAAACTTCAACGCCTTCTGGGATTTTCAGACCATGACACCATCCAAGTAGAGTCAACTTAATCATAAAGATCGTCTTTAAAATGTAAAATCTAAAAAAATCTGCATTCTCGGGTTAAAAACTCCAAGAAGCAAAACATTTATGTTCTAAAATATAATTTTCTTGAATCATCTGATGACACAAAAGCAAATTTAAATCCAACGTGATTAAAGTAGAACACCAAAAAACTGATGAACAAATGAAAATATGGGATTTTCAGACCATGACACTATTATAAGTAAAGTCAACTTAGTAAAGAATGTTTCTAAAATGTAAAATATACAAAATGAAACTTTAGGGTCCGTAGTTATTCTTACTGAAAATAAACTAGCAAGGAACTGATTCATTCGTGCTCATGTACAGAATTAAATTAAGTACCAGAGTCCCACGTTCAGCCCTTTTATAAATAAATATAGAAAAAAATACAAGTATATACAAGCAGGTATCAAACAAGTCTCACAGGTAGTTCAGAGAAACCAAAGTGATGCATTCAAACTCAACATATTTTAAGCATTTTCAATGAAATTTTTAAAAATTAGATACAACCTATAAGATAGAAATAGAAATATTTTAAACTAAAAAAAAAAATTAAATTTGATCCTTAAACTTAAAGCTCCAATGAGTTTCTTATTGAAAAGAAACCAGAAAGGAACGGATTAATTTGTGCTTATGTGAACATGTACAGAATTAAATTAAATACCCTGTTAAGCCCTTAATATATATATAAAAAGAAAAAAAAACAAACAAATTTTTACAAGCAGGTATCAAACAAGTCTCACAGGGAGTATTCAAACATATTCAACATATACAGTATGAGATTGGTCCCATAATTTGAATTTAAGAAATAAAATTCATTTCATATTAAAACCCCTACAAGGTTTAATGCCACATATTGTTGTGTAGTGGTTCCCAGCCCTGATCTGCAGCCAAACCAGATGGTTTATCTCCTGAAGTGGCCTTCTGTCCTAGCCAGGCCTGCCTGAGAACTGCTCCTGGGGGCTTTGTGGGGACGACACACTTCCATTGTGTGTGTGGCTGAGAGGGGCCGCACACAGAAGTGTGGGAAGCCTCGTGTCCCAGTGGCTCCCAGCGTGCAGAGAAAGAGGAGGGCGTGTGACCGGGGCACGTTCAGCCTGGTGCAGCCATGCAGCAGCAGGAGTTTGGAGGGAAACATGAGCCTCTGCTCAGACAACAGGGCAGATGGAGGGAGATCTGAGAGCTAATCGCTAATGTGTCACATTGTCAGGGTGGTGCAGGCTAACTTTAACTGTAACTGTGCACTTTAGACATGCAATTACCTTTAGAAAGTTTTATTGTTAGATCCACCAAAGAAGCCATATTTTCACCTGTTTTTACTTATTTGTTTGTTTGTCTGTTCGCAGCATTACGTCAAAAATACTTTTGACAAACTTTTAACCAAAGATAGACCTTGTGCCATGGAAGATTGAACTACATTTTGAATGGGATCCATATCAATAAACTGCTTCTGGATCAGTTCAGCAAACATTCAATAATTCATATCTTAGTTACTAATTGACTAATCTTTATGAAATTTGACTAAGTTATGTCAAGTTGGTTCCTCAATCTTCCCACTGAGTTTAATCTGGATTGGAACCAGATTTCAAATGTAATCATGGTTGTTCAAAACAAATGGGTAGTGTTGTGTTCAAGACCACACTATCCCAGACCAAGACTTGCCCGAGACCAGAATGCACTGAGACCAAGACAAGACCAAGACTTTCGGGAGCCGAGACCGAGTCAAGACCAAGACCGAGACAAGCCGAGACCAAGACCAAGACCAAGACCATAAACATTTTTTTTCAATTTAAAAAAATATATAAATAAATAAAATTATGGCAAGGTTCAACAGTTAAATAACATTCTCTCTTTAATTTTAGTTTATTTTAAATACATTTGACAGACAAAAAAGGTGCCTGCAAAAAATTAACTAAAATATTAAAACTACTACTGCTACTGATAAATTCACAATTATTCTACATATTTGAAAACAAGATTTTTATGTCAGCTGAATGTACAGCAAGTGTTTAAAAGCATTTCTGCCAAGAAATAATGATTCTCGATTCTGATTCTTTGAGTTGTGCAGGTCAACAGGTCACAGGGTTCACAAGATAATTTTTTAGTTTGAAAAAGCCTTTACACAGGTTATTTTTATTAATTCACTTAGTTGATATAGTTTAATTTGGTTGCTGTAATGTAACTAGGATATTCAATTAACAAAGGTTTCCAACTGTAACTGTAAAAGTGAAACTTTCTGAAATAAAACTACAAACAAGTTGTCAGCAGTGTAAAAAACATAGATCTACAGGTAGATGTGAAACTAAATAAAACAAACACTGGATCAGTCATGTGACAAATCAATCAATAGTTCTTGTTGAGAATTATTATTATTATTCTGGATACAGTGGAAACAGAGACTATAAAAAATAATTATATTGTGAACCTGTTTATTTTGTGGGGAACATATTATATACATAAATGTAATTGGAGTCTAAAGACACAAAAAACACCACTTTAAAAAGATAATAGACTAATATAAGACCTCTTTACAGTTATTTGACTCATTCTATGCTCGTGCAACTCTGCGGCGATGACGCGCTGGTGACGACATAATCCAAGATGGCGGCGGCCCGGACTACAGCTGACACTATGTAATAAAAGCCTTAAAAGACATGGATATAATGAAAAGAGTGGATGGACAGAGGCATAAACATGCAGACTTTCACACGGACACACACAGACTTATTAAACACACACAGACTTACTAAACACACACAGACTTTAGGAAACACGGTAAACGGAACAGGCTTCACCGCTCGGCTGGCACTAGGACCCAGAAGCAGAGTAAGTGCGTCCCCTATCCAGCCTTCACAGGCTGTAATATCATCAGTATATCATTTTACCAGTTATTAGAGCTACTGTCTTTACCAGGGAGATAATATTTATTACTGGTGATTGTTTTCTGGAGTTTTACTGGGATTTTTACCGGTGATTAGTTCATATCTCCCTTGCGCTCCGCGGTCCAAACTGACACCGTAGTCACACACGTCACTCAGTCACATTAAGGAAGGTTGTGGTCATTATACAGGGTGGATTGAATAATGAATAAAGGATTGTTTTATCCCGTTCTTCTCCGTGTTATTATCACATTATAAAAAAGTTTAAAAATAGCAGGAATTAGTGCTGGTCTCGAACGGTCTTGACGGAAAATCCCGAGTCCGGGCATCCCGAGTGTGAGACAAGACCGAGTCAAAATGCTTCAGAGTCCGAGACAAGACCAAGACCTTTAAAATTTGGTCTCGAGACCAAGACCGGTCTTGACCACCACAACACTACAAATGGGGGGTGCGCATACTTTGTAACCTACTGTATGGTTATTGTTAATGAGGATAGAAATATTTTATGAGCCATTAGATTTGATTGTTTGCTGGTTTCTTTATCAGAAGTTCATAAATGTGGTGAATATAAGCACACCTGATATTTAGATTTGGTACTGACCTATAAAGGCCTGTACTACGAAACTGGATTTCCTCTTATCGCGCTAACTTCCGGGATTTATTGGGTGTGTGCTGTACTATGAAGCTGGTTAACTTCTTACTGGATTAAATCACCATGGTAACTTAGGCTGAACGCCTAACCTGGTCAGGAGTAGGTTATGAAGTGGATGAAATCAATTATCAGTTTTATTTGGTTTGGATCCGGATTGCACGTTTCATCTTATTTTTTTAAATAAATGGGGTTCTTAAATATTTGGACCTACTGTATGGTTATGAATGAGAATATACATTTCTTCCAAGCATTATAAGTGTGAATGTTCATGGTACCATGATCACGATCACTGATACAGATAACTGCCAATATCTAGCAAGGAGGAGATTTGGCGCTTGGCGGCTGTTTTTGCTCTTATTAATTAGAAAACAACAATTGTACTTTTTACTCATTAGTCACTACTTATGCTCTCAAGTCAGCTCACTTTTTTTTTTTTTTTTTTTTTTTGTCTGTTTGAATACAAAAAAGGCTTTATGGATCCTCACTGACCACGTCCTACTGCAATAACTTTGTAAAATTATGCTGATCAGTGCAAGAGCAAACTAGAAGGAGGTGACGTACAATAGGGTTGTTGGGAGAATTGATTTGGCTGATATGAATGTGCACTGATAATGGTCAGGATTGGTTTCTAATTACTGGTTCATTGATTTCAGCTGGTGTCTTGGCTTTCCAGGTTATATTAAATACTATTTCCCTGTCATTTCACATTGTTACACATAATTTATGAACATCTATGGTTTGGTTTCTTTGCATGTGTTGATTACATGGGTTGTTACCAACATGTGGTGATAATTTCATGTCAATATCACCTTTAGAATTATATTTATTGATTTATTTAACCTGCTGTAAATGAACAACATCGTACACATAATATCCAGTCAACAGTTTGTTTATTCATTGGAAAGAAAAATGCTGCATTAGTTATAAAAGTTAGACAAAATGTGATGATGCATCACAACAACAACAATAACGTGTAGATTTCTACACACACTGGACTCACAGAGAGTAAAGGATCAATGGTCTTTATCAAAGACAAACAGAATGTGATGACTCAGGACTCACTGTCCTTTAACATTTGCTGCAGAATGAACTGAAATATTCACTCAGCATCACTGATCTTAAACAGATCATAACACATAGATCACAGTACGTACGCAGTACGCACAAAATCACTACATTCACAGAATAAGAAAGTCACAAACTTTCTGAGACTTTGTTAAAGAATTATTTTACAAACATTTGAACCTAAAACAGATCAGATTTCAGTTGTCATTAAGTTTTAAAGTTAATTATGACTAAACGTCCACAAAAAAGGACAAAAAGAAGATATTTGACCAAAATGATCAGATATTAACCAGGAAGTGACAAGTTTCATAAAACTGAAACACATGCAGCAGTGAAACTAACTTTTCATATTGAAAACATTAAATACATTGATCCAACTTTGAATCAGATTTCAGTAATCAGAGCGATTAAAAATATGAAATCAACTTATAAAATCAGTCTATATAAGACTTTTAGATGTTTGACCTCAATAAAACATTAAACATTATGAATAAAACATGACAAACACTTCAAATGAAGTGAGAAATATTCACCATCACTGATGTAATCAGATTACTTTCATGCAACATGCATGATAAGAAGTTTCTTTCTAAATATGAAAGATGTTGATGAAAATAAAAGCTTCATTAATCAGTGATTAAATAAAAATAAAATCACTTTAAATATTAGTCCATAGAAGACTTTTAGATGTTTGACCTCAATGATCAGTTACAATAAAACATTAAACATCATGAATAAAACATGAGAAACACTTCAAATGAAGTGAGAAATATTCACCATCACTAATGTAATCAGATTACTTTCATGCAACATGCATGATAAGAAGTTTTCTTTCTAAATATAAAATAAATGATGATGTCATTTCCTCAGGAAATGTCCAAATCAAAGCTTGTAGAGAAGATGAAGTCCATCAAAGTTGAGAGAGTTCAGCTCAGTAATGTTTGACCAATGTGGTCTTTTCAGTGTGTGCTGGTAACTCCAGTCTGTAGGTTCTACCACGGCCTCCAGAGGGCGCTGCAGCCTGGACTCTTGTCTTTGGTGCTGCTGCTGTGGACTGAGGAGCTCAGAGCAGAGCAGTCAGCCTCTCTCAGGTGGTTCTCAGAGGAAGACTGCAGCTTGGTGAAGTGTTTCAGCAGTCTTCTCTGCTGCTGGCTCTGCTGCTGCAGCTGAGTCAGGAAGCAGACGCTCATCTCCAGGATGTCTGCTTTCTCCAGCTTGGAGTCTGGCTGCTGTTTGAGGAACTCTGGACCCAGGAGAGACTTGAGCTGCTCGATGCTGCTGTTGATTCTCTCTCTGCGCTGCTTCTCCACCAGAGGCTTTCTGAGCTGCACCAAGAAGAAGAAGAAAGTCATGAATAAACGTGTCAACACGCTGTCAAAACACAAGCCAACACATGATGAGGGAGGACTGTGGTTTGATGAGTGTTGAGTTTACCTTGTGGCTGAGAGTGTGATGCTCCTGAGAATGGCTCATTGCTGCAGTGATTGTAGGTGCCATGGTTGGATGTGTGTGATGTAGAGGTCTCTGTAGAGAGAATGTGATGTGTGCTGGCTGCATCCCTCCTATTTATACTCCCACATCTCCATTTCAATGTGTGGGTCTCTCTCTGGATGATGTTTCCCACAGTCTGAGCCAATCACAGAGCAGGCTCAGAGTGAATGGAGGTCTGCTCTGCCACATGCCCAGTGCTCCCATTAGTAGGGACAATAGTGAGATCTCAGGGGAACAGATGGAGGACTGTGGGGAGACGTTTACTGGATGAAGCTGGGAAAGTGTTGACCTTTGAGGAATCAATGACTTTGGAACAGCACACGTCCATCATTTAGTGTGAAAACATTCACTATTTCTGCAAATATGTCATTTATTCACTGATATTTTATAAATCTCTCCTATGTTTACATTACAGTGTATGTGTGTGATAATCCAACATACTTTATTTAATTTAAAAATTTAACCAGATTATCAAGTACATTATACATTGAACAACTAAAGCCATTACACTCACACTTATGGTCCGGGGGCCAAATTTGGTCCTTTGAAGCGTCCAATTCGGGACAGAGAAAACATGACTCATTACTCAACAATATTTGCAGGTGGTCACAGTTTTCTCAGTGCTTATATTGCATGACAGCATTAATTTTTAATGTTAAACAGTTAAAAAAGAAAATCAAAATTCTCACAGAATTCTTCAGTTTTCATCAAATCGTGACATATTTCCCTCAATTAAATAGAAATTGGTCACAAATCTAGGAAATCTAAAGTGAAGATCCTGTTGTGACTATTATTTATCAGTTATTGTTGGATATTGTTGTTTTCTCACATATTTTATATTTTATGTATACATAGAAGGGCAAACTAAGGAACAATAATGTTGAAATTATTAGATAATAATAAACTATAAATCTGTGGCCCACGTGAGATCAAGCTACTCCGTATTTAGCCCCTGAACTAAAATGAGTTTGACATTTCTGCAGTAAATTTTTCTGCTTTTTAAATTTCATTTTTCAAAACTGGTACTGAGTGGCAGCTGTGTACATTGTGTGTGCGTGCGTGCGTGCGTGTGTGTGTGTGTGCTGCTGAAGCTCAGTGGACATCAGTCCAGTTCTTCTGTGATGCTAATCAGCTTTAACTGTGACTTCAGTCCTCACAGCTTTCCCACACATCTCTCACCACTCATTGGCCACACTTACACGGGAGCTTTAATTCCTCTTTGAAGCAGAATAAAAGTTAATTCCTCTTTAAACTGACCTTGTAAACACTTCATTCCTAATGCAAATGTAATTCCGAAATAAACTTAAATCTGAATGAGGTGGCTGGTTTATTCCGAATTAAATAATTCCTTGATCTTGTAAACACTTATTTACGCTTTAAGTTATTTCCGGTCATTTTGCGCATGTGCAACTTGTCGCGATGACGTGCTCGTGATGACATAATCCAAGCTGATAGCCCAGACTAGAGCATTAGAGGTGTAATCGCTCCCAGGAAAAAGTCAAGAACTCTCGCTTGTTGCTTGCACTGACTGCAACAGGAAGTAGGTTTCCACAATGATTCCGTATTTCCTGTACAAAACATGGAAGCTGTGAGAAAGATCTATTAGATGGACCTTGTGGTTCTTAAGCTGCGTTTGGTGGTTCAACAGCTTGTCCAATGATCCATGTGTTGCACCTAATCAGCCATGGCTGGACCTTTTCAGTAACAGGGGGACCAGGCACCCCAATTTACTGCAAATCATTAGATGGATTTTGTGGTTCTGCAGCAGCGTTTGGTGGTTCAACGGCCTTTCCAAAGATCCATACGGTGGATCTTTTCCACTTCTGCCTGGCTATTTTAATAACAGGTGGACTAGACACCTCAAGTTCTCCCAAATTATTAGCTGGACTTTGTGGTTCTGAAGCAGAGTTTGGTGGTTTATCATCATGTCCAATGATCCATGTGTTGCATTTCATCAACCGCGGCCGTGCTTTTTCAGCTGTGTCTTGTTTTAACTCTGTAGCTTTGATGTGAAGATCATCTACTGGTGCAGTTGAGAACTGGAGATGCTTCTCCTGCTGTATTATGGTCCCTTGATATCTTGATAGCTGTGCAGTTTGCACTGGTTGTTTCCCAGTTACTTCTGAGGCTTGGTTGTTCAACTGCTTGGTTTTTTTCTCCAGTTGTATTTGATGCACCTTGTGTAAAGTGCCTTTATTGTCTTTAGCTTCATACTGCCATTGAGACACTGTTGGCTGTGTTTTTTTTTTGTGCTAATAGTTGTTCTTGGTCATATTTTTTCATATTTGCTTTTAACTTGCTGTCCATTTGATAAAGTTGCTCCTTGTGTTTGTTGCAATCCTGTTCAATGTTGAAGCCCTGTGTCGACCTACCTAGAATGCCATAAAGCCGAGATTTGTTCTTTCCTTTTTCAGTCAACATTGAGCTGTTCTGCAAAGCTTCTATGCAGTTTTTAGTTTTGAGTTATCTTGACTACCTGTCAACATTGAACTGTTCTAACTTAGAGTTAACATGACTACCTGTCAACATTGAGCTGTTCTGCAAAGCTACATTTAAGACAATTTTATGAAATAATTTATTAACGGTATCATTGCAGCCCAAGCAAATCTGACATTGCACACCCTTGAACCAAGCAGCAGCCATGTTGAAACTCTCAGGTCAGTCTGACCCTGATGCGCTGAGATATTTGAGGAACACATACACTGCAGACACACAGACAGACAGAGGTTCCTTGCTTTGTAGATAGACACACAATAGATCTGCTTTAGCAAGATATTATTCATAATTTAAGAATAAAGTAAAAGTTGCCTATCTCTGTTTTACAGTGGCGTCAGAATATCATAGCTTTTATAATGTGTGCAACATCCATCGATGTTTGTATTAATTGTATTTCCTTTAAATTCCACTATCTTCTCTCCTCCTTCAGTCAGACCACATGTGTTGATGGTTTCTCCCTGGGGGGTTCTGAGTGGGAGTTTTCTCTGGTTTCCCACAGCCTGTCCTTTAACTGCTTTCACCCAGTGGTCAATACAAGTGTGTCACATCATGCATCACATTAGCTGCAACAAAGGGCCACATCACTAACCTTTTACATACCAACACATCTAAAAAAAAATCTGAAGATTGATACCAGAAAAGAAAGAATAATAATAAAAAAGAAAGGAATTAAATCTACATAAGCGTAAGTTTTTAATGAACAATATGAGCATTGAAACCAATGGAAACTAACAGACTTTCACACAAAATCCTCCGATTTCAATATTTGCCATATTCTTAAACTAAATCTGAAGTTTGAAGCTTAACTTTAAAATAAAATGTAAGAACCGATGCTTTTTCTTTTCATTTTCAATTCCAATACGATACCAATATCATTGCCTCAGCCAATAATTTGCTGATGCTATCAATCCAGTACGAATCCAAATTAATTTTATTACTTTGTTTTTACTCTTAAATGTTAGAAATGGTTTTAACAAGAAGTGCTATCACTCAAACAGAGATCAATAATCAGCAACAGTAGGAATGAGAACCAATGGGTTATAGACTTTTTAACCTTAAACATAAGAATATTCTACAAATGTATAAAATAAATGAATAATGAATTAAATTAACCTTATTGACTCCAATAAAAACAAGTTATATATCGATGTGCAGGCAAATATAATCCAATATTCATTTTTTGCTGATATAAGAACATCCATTATCAATATGGGACTGGGACACCCTTAAAAAATGCTTATTTGTAAAAACAGGAAACATCACATTATCAACAGAACTCCAGATATTTAGACAAACATATAAATGTATTTGTTTTTATTGAGACACTGTAGAGGAAAAGAAACAGTCACTGAAGACATGTTATATGTGACCAAATCAAATCCAGTCATTGAAGTATATTTGTGTGTAATTTTAATATAAAAAAAATGTACTCTATTATAAAACATTTAAACTTTTCTATTAAAACTAAGACCAAAACAAACTCAAATGTCAACCAACAGGAAGAAAACGAGTTAAAAACGTGTCACATTCTGGCTTTAATACAAAATAACTCTATATAATATTCAACATTTGGTACTTTTGATGACTAATCAGACTCAGTGTCAGTAAAACAGACTAAAATGACTTAAAGCTAAAGTAAAGAACATGTTTCATCCACACAATGATGGTGATGTGATGCTGATGATGTACATGTGGAAGCAGAGCTCCATGTTGGTGTGTTTAGGTCAGAGGTTGTGGATCTATTGTCCCTCAGCGGCTGTGAGTGAGTCTCCTCTGGTTTCCCACGCTCTGTCCTTTCACTGCACCAACAAAACAAGTGTGTCTGATTATACACACATTAACACACAGTCCCACCTCCTGAAAGAGGGAAATCATTGGAAATACCTATTAGTTATTATTTTAACTATGATAGTCCTGTTTGATTAGGATATTTAATATTTAAATGAATAAAACTCTACATCAAACATGCCTTTATTTCTCTTACATTAAAAAAAAATTATGCATTTAATTTTTTCCTGTTTACATCATTTGACTTCAGAGTTTTAATATTATTTTCATCAGTTTATTTTTCTTGATTTTGTTGAGTTTAAGTTGATGTAGACAAAAATAACTGAATGAAAAGTGGATCAGTGACCATTTTGAGATTTTATGCACATCTGATTTGTTTAATTAATATAATACTTTCGAATTCAAATTTTGAAATTAAAATGTAATGTATTATTTTATTTATTATTATTATTATTATTATTATTAGCGGTAAGGTTATGTTTTACCCTCCGTCTGTCAGTTAGTAAGGTAACTTGAAAAATGATGAATGAATTTGGACGATATATTCAGGCAAATTGATAAATGGGACAAAGAACAGGTGATTAAATTTTGGTGATGTTCGGGCTACGAAAATAATATATACAGTATATATATATATATATATATATATATATATATATATATATATCCCATTCATTTTCCCAACCACACTGGAACTTTTTGTTGATGATGTCATCAGTGACACAATATATAACTGGCCCTCACAGAGCATGGTTTGTAACCAGGTTGTAATATTTTAACAACTATTTGACAATTAATAATATCATTGTTTTTTTCAAAAGCTAAAGGTATGTTTTTTTTTTATTATCAATGAATCTAATATGTATGTATATAATGTGTATATAAAGTTAATGTAGGACTACAACATAGGGTGGAAATGAGCTGATTGGTGGAGGTCTGCGCTCTCTCTTTTCTACTTATTATTGCTTTGGCCTTTTTTTTCCTTTTTAAATAATATAAAAATACATTAGTAAAGCTATGAATCTCAAAATAACCAAACTTTACGTGGGCACTATTTTTTTATTAATGAGGGTGAAAATATAATAACCTGGGTTAAATTTTATGTGAGCAGCAGGTTTTTCAGCTCATAAAAATAATTAAAAATGAGTGGATGAATGTTGTGACTCAATGCTGTACAAAGAAAATCATTGATCAAAACTAATTTTTCCAGAACAAATGATTACTTTTTGCAAACAAATTGTCGGTTTAACTTAATGTTGTAGAATCACAAGAATAAAAAAAGAGTTTCAGGCTTTATAAACTATTAATATTTGTTTATTCAGGAACTTTATCACAGAGAGTAAAAGGAACTCATGTCTTTGTAAAAGACTGACTTCACACATTCTTTAACATTTGCTCCACACAGTGAAGGTGTTCAGTAGTTTAACAGGAAACCAAGAGTTGCACTGACATTACATCAGAGAGAAAAACACTCAAAGATGTTCTAGATCAATAAAGAAATGATCTCTGAAACATGATCAATTATTGACGTATAGAAACATTATAATCTGATCATTGATCAGCTTTCAATTCCCACACAGCAGGAACGGCAACACAATAACATCCTTTTAGAATGAAAACATGACTGTATTACATGAACGTAATACATGTGATTTACATTGAGGTCTACCTTTCAAAATAAAAGCTGAACCATTCAGATCAGATCCTAAAACAGATCAGTTAGAAAAACTAAAGTAGTCAATCTAAATGTTTCCATCAAAAACTTTTTTTTTTACCTCAACAATGAGATAAAAACATTACAATCAACCAAAATGTACCAGAATACAATGATAGACTTGGATTATTTCAAATGTAATCAGATTAGTTTCATGCAACATGCATGATAAGAAGTTTTCTTTATGAAATATATTAAAATCAAATATTTCCTCAAGAAAAGTTTAAAAAAAGTTTGAGATGATAAATAATATTCTCTCAGACCTAAATGTTCTTAATTTAAATGAAGAGAAAAGTCTCCTCGTTATGTTTTACAAAATCAGAAAAACATGAAGGAATAAAACAACTTTTCACATTGAAAACATTAAATACATTGATCCAACTTTGAATCAGATTTCACTAATCAGAGCGATTAACAATTTAACCTCAAAACATTAAACATTATGAATAAAACATGACAAACACTTCAAATGAAGTGAGGAATATTCACCATCACTAATGTAATCAGATTACTTTCATGCAACATGCATGATAAGAAGTTTCTTTCTGAATATGAAAGATGTTGATGAAAATAAAAGCTTCATTAATCAGTGATTAAATAAAAATAAAATCACTTTAAATATTAGTCCATAGAAGACTTTTAGATGTTTGACCTCAATGATCAGTTACAATAAAACATTAAACATCATGAATAAAACATGAGAAACACTTCAAATGAAGTGAGAAATATTCACCATCACTAATGTAATCAGATTACTTTCATGCAACATGCATGATAAGAAGTTTTCTTTCTAAATATGAAATATATGATGATGTCATTTCCTCAGGAAATGACCAAATCAAAGCTTGTAGAGAAGATGAAGTCCATCAAAGTTGAGAGAGTTCAGCTCAGTAATGTTTGACCAATGTGGTCTTTTCAGTGTGTGCTGGTAACTCCAGTCTGTAGGTTCTACCACGGCCTCCAGAGGGCGCTGCAGCCTGGACTCTTGTCTTTGGTGCTGCTGCTGTGGACTGAGGAGCTCAGAGCAGAGCAGTCAGCCTCTCTCAGGTGGTTCTCAGAGGAAGACTGCAGCTTGGTGAAGTGTTTCAGCAGTCTTCTCTGCTGCTGGCTCTGCTGCTGCAGCTGAGTCAGGAAGCAGACGCTCATCTCCAGGATGTCTGCTTTCTCCAGCTTGGAGTCTGGCTGCTGTTTGAGGAACTCTGGACCCAGGAGAGACTTGAGCTGCTCGATGCTGCTGTTGATTCTCTCTCTGCGCTGCTTCTCCACCAGAGGCTTTCTGAGCTGCACCAAGAAGAAGAAGAAAGTCATGAATAAACGTGTCAACACGCTGTCAAAACACAAGCCAACACATGATGAGGGAGGACTGTGGTTTGATGAGTGTTGAGTTTACCTTGTGGCTGAGAGTGTGATGCTCCTGAGAATGGCTCATTGCTGCAGTGATTGTAGGTGCCATGGTTGGATGTGTGTGCTGTAGAGGTCTCTGTAGAGGGAATGTGATGTGTGCTGGCTGCATCCCTCCTATTTATACTCCCACATCTCCATTTCAATGTGTGGGTCTCTCTCTGGATGATGTTTCCCACAGTCTGAGCCAATCACAGAGCAGGCTCAGAGTGAATGGAGGTCTGCTCTGCCACATGCCCAGTGCTCCCATTAGTAGGGACAATAGTTAGATCTCAGGGGAACAGGTGGAGGACTGTGGGGAGATGGAGAGAGACTCACAGAGCTCTGTGTGAACCTGACTAAGTGGTGACCTCACTGAGATGATCAATGAGCACACGCTGCTTATCTTATTACACACGTGCATGAAAAACCATCAGGATTCTCAACTGGTGCACTTTTACTGACCTTTATTTAATCCAAGTACAGATTTTAACTGAAACTTATGCATATATATATATATATATATATATATATATATATATATATATATATATATATATATATATATATTTAGATTTAAGTTTAGTGTCTTGAACATTTATTAGTCAAAATGTTGACTTGTAAAATCAGAAAAATTAAATTTTTCCACATTTAATTTTATTCCTGATTTGTTGATTAAATCATATCCATCCATCAAATTTCAGACCCGTGGGATCTGCCAGTGCCTATCTCTGGGTCTCATTGGGCGTTAGGCGGGGGTGTGTGGGTCAGTGTGTGTGTGTGTGTGTGTGTGTGTGTGTGTGTGTGTGTGTGTGTGTGTGTGTGTGTGTGTGTGTGACACGTGCACACGTGCCTTGTAGTGTGTGTGAGGAGTGACTTGATCTCTTTCCCACTGACTTTCAATACCTTGTTGAATGAAGCACAAAAGCAGCTCAGTGACAGATGCTGCCTGTGTTAGAGAAACAACATGACATCATCAACCACTGGGAGGGAAACACTCTGATTGGCTGCTTCAAACTGTTTCAAAAGGTACATTTTGATTATAAAACTAAAAAGTTATATAATAATGATCAAATTCAAATTATTCAAAATTGCTATTTTATATATAACTTCAATTAATTAGAATATATTACTATTGATCCCAGTTATTAGGCTGATTAATGACTGACTGTTGAGTATTATCAGTGTGAGGCAGAGGGAGGGACGTTTACATGGAGGCAGCTGTTTCCTGAAGTGTGTCAAATCCCTTTGGGGGATTATTATTATTATTATTATTATTATTATTATTATTAATAATAATAATAATAATAATTATTGCTGCTGTGGCAGAGAATTATTCCCACAGTTTCCACACTTTGTCTATTAACAGGAAACCACAGTGTGTGTATAATTAACATGTAAATTTGTTTAAACAGGAAGTGTTTGCTGTTCATAAAATATCAAATTTTCTAAAAAAAAAAAAGAAAAAAGAAAAGAAAAAAATATTTTTGATATTGTTCTTAATATGAACAATATTTATCAAGCAAATGTTTTGTTTCTTATCGTAAATCAATGAAACCAACATAATTTGTGAGAGAATATTAAAGTATGTGTTAATGTGAAAGGGAAACATAAATAAGTGCTGTAATCATTAATCATAGGGACAAAATAAAAAAAATAAAAAACATGTTCATTAAAAAAAAAAAAACAATTATTAAATCTCTCTCTTTTTTTAAACAATTTAATTGTGCAGGGTAATACTATTTTTGTCCTTTAAAAAAAAAAAAACTGTAAAGTGTACAGTATGGCACACAGTAATAAACCCTGACATGGTGTTGTGTAGAAATGTCTTAAATGTTGTGTTTTCATAGAAAACTCCAGAATGTTCAGTTTTCTCATTAAATTGATCCAGATTCACAAAGTGAAAATGACAGGAATTCTTCTTTTTAAAAAATGCTCTTAATTTTCACACGTTTATAAAAAAAAAAAAAAACATATTTTGGTTTTCAAAGGTAAAGAAGCATGATGAGTTTAGAGCAGGTTCCACAGTTTGAAGCAGGGCTTCTTTTTATCCTGAGACTCTCAGGTCAGAGGTTGTGGATCTATTGTCCCTCAGCGGCTGTGAGTGAGTCTCCTCTGGTTTCCCACACTCTGTCCTTTCACTGCACCAACAAAACAAGTGTGTCTGATTATACACACATCACATTCAATGTGGAACCTGTTCCTGAAGGAAAATATCAGCTTTAAACTGTTAACATAGAGTGAAAACAGGAGTGGATGTTGGGACCAGAGATATGAGCTCAAACCTCAGCTTTTGGTTGGTTTTAATAACATTACCTCATAAAAATGATCATATTATTATTGTTACTGAGAAAAAAACTATATTTTGGTGTAACTTTGATGAAGATTCGTGCAATTCTTTGTTTATTTGTGAATGAAAAGCTGAAACATTAATAAAGGAGTTTATCAGTGAACTAAACATGTGATTCTAAACGCTCATGATCCTCCACCTCCAAACTAAATTAGAACAAGACATGAAACCAAATATATTAATGCTTAGTCAGCAGTTTGTTAACTCAATCAAACCCAAAGATGCTGCAGCGTTGTTTCTAAAAGCTGGACGACAGGTGAAGATGCATCACTTTAACATTTCTACATCACATCAACCACTCTGCACTGTCCTCAGTTCTTTGTTTCTGCAGAATCAACCAAACGTGTTCACTCAGTGTCTCTGAGCTTTAATAAGATCTGAACACAAACTGAGTTTGATCATAAAAACCCTTTCAGAAACATTAAATCTAAAAACAGTTGAGATATCAGTGACACATGCACTGAACTAAAGTTTATTTCTACATAAAACATCCATAAAAAAAGGACAAAACCAAGTTTAATCTACAAAATGGATCAGATTTCAGTATCAGAGTGATTGGAAAGTGTTTCTAATCATTGATCAGTTACAATATAACATAAAACTACCACCAAAGCATGAGCAAAACTTTAAAAACACAGAATTATTATTTTCATTAACTTTTATCATTCTATTTTTACAGAAATAAACTTTAGAGATTTACAATAACGTTATTCATGAGTCAGTGTTGATGATTCCATTGGTTTTTATTGTATATATATAAAAAAAATGAAATGAACTTTTTACCAAACTAATAACGTGAGTTATGAGTGTGTGCGTGCATGCGTTCCATTGAACACGTGCATGTGTGTGTGTGTGTGTGTGTGTGTGTGTGTGTGTGAGGAGTGACTTGATCTCTTTCCCACTGACTTTCAATACCTTGTTGAATGAAGCACAAAAGCAGCTCAGTGACAGATGCTGCCTGTGTTAGAGAAACAACATGACATCATCAACCACTGGGAGGGAAACACTCTGATTGGCTGCTTTATAAAATAACAATGACAAAACCTAAAACTTCGTTATTTTCCCCCTGAAAATAATAAAATATGATTGTTTTTGCATCAAATGACACCAAATCAGATTTTATGTATAATTTAAAGGATGATGTTTGTAACTGGGGATGATTAACTTCAATCAAAGCTGGTAATATCGACTTATTCACCAAACTTAGACACAATGTACTTAAAATCACCACGTTTTATAAAACTTTGAGGTATAGTCAGAGACATTTGGAAGATGTTAATTATAAAGACTTTATCATCCAATCAGCTGAATTCACAGATCTAAGATCAACATCTATATCTTTACGTGTTTACTTCATAAAGAATGCAGATATTCTCAGACTCAGAGCTGTTTTCCTGCTCAGTCTAAGCTCACAGATCAGCTTCAGTACTGCTGATCCTAGAGAGCCACTGTTCTGTATGTTCTAACGTGTTCTCTTTGAAAACAAGTAATGCACTCAAGTAATTGTACCTGCTGATTCCAGGTCTTTTTGAAGCTCTCCACAAGTGTTGCTTGGCTCATGAACAACTCTTATGAAATCTTGTGAGGAACACCTGCTCATGGCTGGTTTATGATGAAATGATGTTCTTTCTACTTCCAGATCACAGTGTTCACTAGAACATTCAGAAGTTTAGAAATCCTTATGTTACCAAAGCATCAGAATGTTTGCAACAATAAGGCTGTGAAAGTCACCTTGTTTTCAGCCTCCAGTTGGGACTGAACCAGCTGATATGAATGTGCACTGATAATGGTCAGGATTGGTTTCTAATTACTGGTTCATTGATTTCAGCTGGTGTCTTGGCTTTCCAGGTTATATTAAATACTGTTTCCCTGTCATTTCACGTTGTTACACATAACTTAATTTATGAACATCTATGGTTTGGTTTCTTTGCATGTGTGGATTACATGGGTTGTTACCAACACGTGGTGATAATTTCATAAATATCACCTTTAGAATTATATTTATTGATTTATTTAACCTGCTGTAAATGAACAACATCGTACACATAATATCCAGTCAACAGTTTGTTTATTCATTGGAAAGAAAAATGCTGCATTAGTTATAAAAGTTAGACAAAATGTGATGATGCGTCACAACAACAACAATAACGTGTAGATTTCTACACACACTGGACTCACAGAGAGTAAAGGATCAATGGTCTTTATCAAAGACAAACAGAATGTGATGACTCAGGACTCACTGTCCTTTAACATTTGCTGCAGAATGAACTGAAATATTCACTCAGCATCACTGATCTTAAACAGATCATAACACATAGATCACAGTACGTACGCAGTACGCACAAAATCACTACATTCACAGAATAAGAAAGTCACAAACTTTCTGAGACTTTGTTAAAGAATTATTTTACAAACATTTGAACCTAAAACAGATCAGATTTCAGTTGTCAGAAAGTTTTAAAGTTCATTATGACTAAACGTCCACAAAAAAGGACAAAAAGAAGATATTTGACCAAAATGATCAGATATTAACCAGGAAGTGACAAGTTTCATAAAACTGAAACACATGCAGCAGTGAAACTAACTTTTCATATTGAAAACATTAAATACATTGATCCAACTTTGAATCAGATTTCAGTAATCAGAGCGATTAAAAACATGAAATCAACTTATAAAATCAGTCTATATAAGACTTTTAGATGTTTGACCTCAATAAAACATTAAACATTATGAATAAAACATGACAAACACTTCAAATGAAATGAGAAATATTCACCATCACTGATGTAATCAGATTACTTTCATGCAACATGCATGATAAGAAGTTTCTTTCTAAATATGAAAGATGTTGATGAAAATAAAAGCTTCATTAATCAGTGATTAAATAAAAATAAAATCACTTTAAATATTAGTCCATAGAAGACTTTTAGATGTTTGACCTCAATGATCAGTTACAATAAAACATTAAACATCATGAATAAAACATGAGAAACACTTCTAATGAAGTGAGAAATATTCACCATCACTAATGTAATCAGATTACTATCATGCAACATGCATGATAAGAAGTTTTATTTCTAAATATGAAATATATGATGATGTCATTTCCTCAGGAAATGTCCAAATCAAAGCTTGTAGAGAAGATGAAGTCCATCAAAGTTGAGAGAGTTCAGCTCAGTAATGTTTGACCAATGTGGTCTTTTCAGTGTGTGCTGGTAACTCCAGTCTGTAGGTTCTACCACGGCCTCCAGAGGGCGCTGCAGCCTGGACTCTTGTCTTTGGTGCTGCTGCTGTGGACTGAGGAGCTCAGAGCAGAGCAGTCAGCCTCTCTCAGGTGGTTCTCAGAGGAAGACTGCAGCTTGGTGAAGTGTTTCAGCAGTCTTCTCTGCTGCTGGCTCTGCTGCTGCAGCTGAGTCAGGAAGCAGACGCTCATCTCCAGGATGTCTGCTTTCTCCAGCTTGGAGTCTGGCTGCTGTTTGAGGAACTCTGGACCCAGGAGAGACTTGAGCTGCTCGATGCTGCTGTTGATTCTCTCTCTGCGCTGCTTCTCCACCAGAGGCTTTCTGAGCTGCACCAAGAAGAAGAAGAAAGTCATGAATAAACGTGTCAACACGCTGTCAAAACACAAGCCAACACATGATGAGGGAGGACTGTGGTTTGATGAGTGTTGAGTTTACCTTGTGGCTGAGAGTGTGATGCTCCTGAGAATGGCTCATTGCTGCAGTGATTGTAGGTGCCATGGTTGGATGTGTGTGCTGTAGAGGTCTCTGTAGAGAGAATGTGATGTGTGCTGGCTGCATCCCTCCTATTTATACTCCCACATCTCCATTTCAATGTGTGGGTCTCTCTCTGGATGATGTTTCCCACAGTCTGAGCCAATCACAGAGCAGGCTGAGACAATCAGACATGTGGAGCAGTGACATGCTTTAGTTAAAGCCTCAGGGACAATAGTTAGATCTCAGGGGAACAGATGGAGGACTGGAGGAGATGGAGAGAGACTCACAGAGATCTGTGTGAACCTGACTAAGTGGTGACCTCACTGAGATGATCTGCTATTTGGTGCAGAGATCAATACGTTTTCCAAGAACACACGCGTGTGAACGATCCGTGCTAAAGAATCTAATGAAAGTTTTCTTTTATATATTTTGTTTCAGTGTTTTGTTTTGGGTTTTTTTTGTCTTGTTTTTTAATGAACCTGGGATATTTAAGTCAGTTTAATGATCAAACTATTTGATATGTGGAGTACAAACACAAGTGTAAAGAGTACTGATATAACCTACTCAAGTAAAACTACTGTTACTTGATTGAAATGTTCCTTGCATACAGTAAACATCTCATGTATAAACTTAAAAAGGAAGAGACCAATATTGCACAACTGGAACTTCACTTTTTTTTTTTAATCTCCCACAAATTGTATAAAATACATTCTTGTCAAAATGAACAATTCTTTACAACAACAACAAAAAACTCTAATAAATTCAATTTAAAATAATAAAATTCTAACCCCAATCTAAACCCAAGAAAGTTATTGGGCAGTGATCAAAATGACATGACTAAGATTATACGTTCAATGTTCTTTCAAAAATAGTTCATGAAGAGACCATGAAACGAAACTTTAAAAACTTCAGAAATTAATATTCACTCAGTAACGGTTGGGTGTTGAAATGTAACTAATTATTTCATGTCTTTTAAAACATTCTTAAGTACAACTAAAATGACTGATTTAGAATTATACTCAAGTACAAGTACAAGTACCCATAAAAGCAACACAATTACAGTCACGTAAGTACTCGTAATCCTGTACTTTCACCTCTGGACACAAATATCTCACTATCTGTACGACATCTAATGCATTTGAACACTTGTGCACATTTCCATATTAACAGCATTAGTTTCTTTTTTCATCACTTCGCAGTTGAAACTTTTATTCACAAACACTTTCCCTCCTAAACTTTTCAAAAACTTCTGTGTTCCAGAAATGGCAGGTGTTTCCTTTCTTTAGTGCCGTGAATAGAAACTTCCTCACAGATTCCCACACTCGTGCGTTTGAATGAAAACACTTTGAAAGAGATTGTCATGGCGCCAACTGAGAGCTTGATGTTACCGACCATCTGGAGGGAAACGACGTGATTGGCTGGTTGAAGATTTTAGCAAAGTAAGGTCAAAATAAAACAAATAACAATAAAATTAGAGCTACTTATTGTTTTTTTTATAATTATTATTATTAAAAAGTCAAAACACATCCCATACATGTGAGAGTTGTATTGATGGGAACCTGAATCTTGGACAGCTGGTGGAAAAGTGTGCCAAAATCCCACTGGACACGTCATGTCACACAGATGCTAATAGAAAGCTAATTCTCACTCATTGGGATAATTTATCTCATCAACCAATGACTAAATAATATGCAAAAACAATAAAAAAAAAAAAGTAAAAAAATACATTTAAAAGGTAGGGCGCATTTAAACATAATAATTGTTACATATAAAACATTCCCACAACAAACAAAAAGGACCGTAAGACAATAAATCTAATAAAAACAAAACATATTACCATATTCAATGTTGGATGATATCAGACCAATACTCGATATTAATATCGTATCCGGACACCCTTGTAAAAAAAAAAACAAAACACATTTTACAGATTTAACTGAGACGTTACAAAAACTATTCAACAGTGACCTTTAGCTGCTGCTCAAGTATCATAAAAGTCATTCATTCATTCATTCATTCATTCATTCCAGGCAAAGGAATGTCAAACATCCAGAGACAACCATTGTCTCCACTCGTCCTGCATTAAAGACACACTTGTTTTGTTCCTTCAGTGAAAGGACAGAGTGTGGGAAACCAGAGGAGACTCACTCACAGCCGCTGAGGGACAATAGACCCACAACCTCTGACCTGCTGGGACCACTGATGAGTGACTAATAAGTGCTTTGTTCAGATCTGTAGAGAAAAAAAAGCAGATTGCACAACTGGTCAAAGAAAACTTTTATTTACCTTTATAACGTCTCACCAGTGTTAATTTTGCAGACTCGAGATTTTCCTCATAACTTTTGTTGATGACATTCTTCTACAAACAACAAAAAGAAAAAAAACATCTGGACGAAAACTGTATCAAATGATTGTCGACTAATAAAAACATAAACCATTTTCGTCACAAGGGATGAAATACAATCAGAGTTTATGTGATCAAATTAAATATGTGTATTTACAAACATTAAAACCAACCGATATCAGGTTTATCAATGGTAATTGAATCTTTACATAATGCAATAATAATAAACACTATAATCTTTAGTCGACTAAAACACAACATTATTTATATTCGTGATGTTGAGGATTGATACCTCTGATTGCTGATTTTAGCCTAACTGACCACTGCAGGGCTCCGATCAGAGAGCACACGAGACATCAGATGAATATTGACTGTTTACTGAGGAACTGTATGTGCACAGCGATGCATCTGGTACAGAGTAGCAGTTTCTAGAAATGTACAACAAGAAATAAAAGACTAAATTAACATTGTGTACTACATTATGTACTACAATAAATCAAAATGCTGTAAATAAACACTCACAATAAGTAGAGATTACATTTGTCAATATTAACCTCATAATATATAATGAAACCACACAGCATATAAATGGAAGCTGGAAACAATCTGAGGCTAACACATTTACCAACCAACTCTGTTAGCTTAAACAATGCTAAATCACAATCCTGCTGAAGAGTGAAAACTCACATTTTGAAGAATGCAAAATACACACCAGGAACTAAACAACACTATCAGAAAAGGTAAGTAACATGTATATATTCATTTCCCATCACTATGAACATAACTTACATCATCAGTGACTGCTGCACCACTGCAAACATTTCCACAGTCCAACGTAGTGAGAAAAGGGGAAACACAACATAGACACCTTTCAAAATAAGAGCGCACATTTCAAAATAAAAGCATCAGTACACATTAGTCTACAACTTGAAGAATTCTTAACAGCCGCCCCCACATTTGCTTGAAAATGTGTAAGACCGGGGATTCTTCAAGTGTCTTTGATGTCATCCTGAAGGTCAGGAAGTTTAATAAGTCGAGCAACTGGTCTTACGTAAACTTTATCCTTAACCTTGACCTCTGCTGTTCTGATACATCCATCTGGGCTAGCGACAGCCTTGATGACTCTCCCGATGGACCAGTGAGCTCTTGGAAGTGATGGGTCAACGATTAGTACGACAGAGTCCAAAGTGATGTTCTTTGATGACCTTTGCCACTTTTGCCGAGTCTGGAGGGTTGGTAAGTAGTTCCTCGTGAAGTGAAGCCAGAACTGATCCACCAGTGCTTGGCAATGTCGCCATCGTCGCCGCCCCATACCAACTGGAGCATAGACCACCTGAGGCAGAGCTGCATCCCGCCGCCCCATTAGGAGGATGTTCGGAGTAATGGGGTCCAAATCGGCCACATCAGCTGACACGTATCCCAGTGGCTTTGAGTTTAAGATCCCCTCCACTTCCACTAGAACTGTATACAGGACATCCTCTGTGACAGACTGACTGCCCACTGCAACTTGAAGGCCAGATTTAACCGACCGCACCTCTCTCTCCCACGCTCCACCAAAGTGCGGAGCATTTGGTGGGTTGAACTTGAAATCGATCTGATATACTTCCAGCTGTTCTTTCAGTCGTGGTTCCATTGTGGCGAAGGCCTCCCGAAGTTCTCGCTCTGCACCACGAAAGTTAGTACCACAGTCTGATAGCACTTCCTTTGGACGACCCCGCCGGGCGATGAATCGACGCAGAGCGAGGAGGAAGGCATCGACATCCATGGAGTTCAGAAGCTCAAGGTGTACTGCACGTGTTGTGAGACACTTGAAAATCACGCCCCAGCGCTTCTCTGTCCGTCTACCTATCTTCACCAGGTAAGGCCCAAAGCAGTCGACACCAGTTGAATAGAATGGCGGACAAAGCAGTCTGAGGCGTTGTGGGGGAAGATCTGCCATCTGTGGCACCTTTGGTTGCGCTCTCCAACGCTGACAAGTTGAACAATTGAGTTGGTGGTGTCGGATGGCCTGACGTCCTCGTATGATCCAATACTGTCTCCTCAACTCCGCATAGACTCGTTCTGTACCGGGGTGTAAGAGATGTTCATCCATGTCCTTGATGAGGAGTTTCACTGCAGGATGCCTTGAATCCAGCACAACTGGATGAATCTCACCGATACTTAGATTCTGCAGTCTTCGCAACCTTCCCCCCACACGAATGAGACCAGTTTCATCATCCCACTCTGGAGCAAGGTTGATGAGACGACTGTGAGTTGGGACAGGTTTCTGTGCTTTAAGCGCTGCAACTTCCTCAGAGAAGCTATGAGCTTGACACCCTCTCAACAACAGTACCTCTGCATCTCTACGACTGAGGGGCTGATCATGTTCTTCATCTGTGGCCGCCCCGTGAGCTCGTTGAGTTGCCTCCACCAGCTTCTCCCATGAGCTATGCTGACTAGAATCAGGAATGCTGTTATTGGACTCCACGGCCGTGAAGCAACAAAGGGTGATACCTTTAAGTTCAGACAAGCCTCCTGTCGTAGTTTGCTTCGGCTTCGTCGGCCAGTGTTCTGTGCTTTGCTTGAGATACAGGGGGCCTTGACTCCAGCGACCATGTTCTGCAAGATCCAACAGTGGCTTTCCCCTGGTTATGTCATCGGCCGGATTGTTTAGACTGTCCACGTAGCGCCAGGACCTTCGGTCAGTCAGCTCCTGTATTTCTGACACCCGAGTTCCGACAAACACCTTATAACGACAGGAATCGGATTGTAGCCACTCCAATACGGTGGTAGAGTCAGACCACAGGACTGTTTGTCGGAGAGGGAGTGACATCTCAGTTTCTATGAGCTTGGCGAGTTGAGCTCCGGCTAGTGCTGCGCAGAGCTCCAAGCGGGGAATAGACTGTTGCCTTTTCGGAGCAACTCTGGATCTTGCCATCACGAAGGAGGTGTGAATAGTGTCACCTGCATAGACTGTAAGGTATGCGACTGCTCCATATGCTTGCTCCGAGGCATCACAAAATACATGGAGGTCGCACTTGACATCTGTACCTTCTACTGGGACAGGTGAGTAACAACGGGGTATGGATACACTGCTGAGGTGCTTCAGCTCACTCTCCCAGTTTTCCCAGGCTTCTCTGAGGACAGGCGGTAGGTCAGGATCATCCCAGCCCCTTTTTTTGGACCAGAACTGCTGTATAAGCACCTTGGCTCGGGTTGTGAATGGCACCATGAACCCTAATGGGTCATATTGACTGGCTAACACTTGATACGCTGTCCTCATTGTCAGCGTAGAATGTTCAATTATCCTGTACTGATAGCTAAGGGTATCAGCTGCACAGTTCCACCTCAGGCCCAAGGTGGGTTCAAGCGGGTCAGTACGGCTCTGGCTCAGCCACTGCTCCGTAGCTGAGGATCTTGCGTCGGTTGGAAGGTGAGTGATCACCGTGGATTGATTACTGGCCCATTGCCTGAGGTCAAACCCTCCTTCTGCCAGTAAGGTGCGCAACTGGTCGACTCTCTGCCTGGCTGTCGATATAGTGGGAAAACTCTCCAGGCAATTGTCAACGTAGAAGCTCTGCTGTACCGACTGTAGCACTTCAGGATGGGTGTCCTGGTGATTACGAGCATGTTGCTGAAGCGCAAAAATGGCACAGCACGGGCTGCTTGTTGTACCAAATGGCAACACCTGCCACTCGTACACATCTGGTTGGTCTTCACAACGCAGGTCCCTCCAGATGAACCGGAGGAGTGGTCTGTACTCAGGTAGCAGGCTGATTTGATGAAACATTGCACGAATGTCGCTGCTTACTGCTACTTGGTGTTGCCTAAAGCGAAGGAGGACCCCAACCAGTGATGGACCCAGCGTAGGCCCAGGCAGGAGCTGTTCGTTTAGGGAGACATCTTGGAACCGAAATGAACAGTCGAAGACCAGGCGTGGTTTGTTGTTGTGGCACACCAGATGATGGGGTAAGTACCATGCTTCTGCAGACTGTCCTACATCTTTCGGGTGGAGCTTCTTTACATACCCCGCTTTGATGAGTTTGTTGATCTCAGCTGAGTAGATTGCTGCTTTCTCCGGATCCCTCTTGAGCCGTCTCTCTGTGGCCCTCAGATGAGCCATGACTGAGTGTGCAGAGCCATTGAGTTTAGGTGATCCTGGTTTCCTCAAGAGTGGGGTTGCGTACCGGCAGACTCCTCCCTCTTTGATTCGCTGTGTTTTGGTTTCCAGGAGGCTTATGGCGACCTGGTCCTCACGAGAGCGAACGACCAATTTCTCATTTCGGAAGGGCAAAACATCAAGTTGCCACAATCTTTCGACGTTTCGGTAGAGAAGGTCGTCTGGGCTAACGACTGAAGTGAAGAGACACTGCTGCACCGGTGATTGCTCTGGTATGCACTTCTCTGCACCTTGCAGGGCCCATCCCAGGACAGTGTGGATGGCTATGGGTCCACCATTAGACCCTCTGCGGATTGGTTCCGTTGCCGTGATGAGGTGTACATGATCAGAACCGAGTAACACTAGTGGCCGTACATTTTGGAAAGGCTGCAGCGGTATACCTCGCAGGTGGGAGTGTCGTCTTTGAAGCATCTGTACAGGGTAGGTTTGTTCTACTAAATCTAGACCTGTGGCGGTAAATGCTCCCTGAACTTTGTACTGCCTCCGTGGGTTGGCTCTGGAGGAGATCTGGAAATTGACCTTTGAACCCTGAAGATGTGTGACGTCTGTGCGTACTGTGCGTAGGGTGAGGGTCTCTGACTCTCCATTCAGCTGAAGCAGCTGGACAGCTGCTGGTAAGATCATAGTGCGCTGTGCGCCATCGTCTAACACAGCGAAAGTTTCCACTGAATTAGAATTGTTGTGCAGCAAGACTGGAACCACCTTCAGGAGCACTTTGCTGGTCGTTATACTGGGTGTCAAGTAGACTCGGCTCTCTGAGGCTCTTGGCTGTAGGTCGGTAGCGCGACACTGAGCGACATTGTGAAGCACTTGGAGATGGATGTCACCGCAGTCGCTACAGGGTTTCTTGAGGTTGCAAGACTCAGGTGTGTGAGTACGAGCGCATCTCCAGCAACGTTTCCCTTCTGTTATCCATCTGTCCAGCTCTGTTGTTGATTTCACTTTAATGCTGGGACATCTGCTGATGTAATGTTCTTTGCTGTCACAGAAGAGACAGTGCACTTTGAAAGGTTTCTTGCCACCAAATGATGTGGGTTTATTGGGGGTGTTTGACTGAGTGGGCTCTGCTCCATGGTACACAGCTACGCTCTGACTTTTGCCCCTATATGGGATTTTCTCCTTCTCGTTGCTTGCAGGTTTCTCCAGTTGGTAGCGCTGCACTAGTCTGTTTGATAGACGCTGCTGCTGAGCTTTACCTTGAAGCCAACTATTCAAGTCTTGGAGGTTGTAGGGATTGAGGCTTGTGGTGTTGAGCTTTCCCTGTATCTGAAGGTATTCAATGAACCCATCCCTGTGATATTTGGGCAGCTTACTAAGTAGGCGGTCAACATGTGAGCAGCAGTTGAGCTCCATCCCTTGAGGTCCCTCCAGGGAGAGTAGCATACTAACTAGGAGATGGACTCTGAGAGCGAAGCTCTGGAAAGTGCGTGCATCTCCAGACTTCACATCAGGTGTAGTGAGGATAGCTGCTATTTCACTCTGTGCTAACTGATGTGGCTGGCCGTACTGGAGCTGTAGTGCTTGCATGGCTGCAGTGTAGGGAAAGGGGGCATGTCGACATGACTGACCAATCATCTGTGCCTCAGGGAGTTTGAGGTGTTCGAGTAACACATGGTATTTGTATTTTTCAGTCAGTTCAGGATAAGGTTCGAGCAGGTTGTCCAAGGCTAACTTCAGGTTGGCAAATTCCCTTTCACTATCTGTAGTGAAATCTGGAATTTTGGGTTTGGGCACACCATATATGGAGCGTGGTTGTGTGCTAAAGTTATGTGGGGCTATGGCCTGGCTGGCTGGAAACTGTGACTGAACAGCTGCAGGGATATTACGCATTCCTGAGGCAGGTGGAAGAGTCTGGGGTGCAACTACCGATGCTGGCACAGGTACATAATGAGGCAGGCTATAAGTTGAGGGGGCTTGAGATGGGGGAAGTCTCTGATATAAAGCTGGAGGTGTGGGATTGTAAGACAGGGCTGTTTTGGTTAACAGCTGTGGTACCTGAGGCTGGTGCATATAGGAAACTCCATCCTCACAGCGATACAGCTCCGTCATCTGGGGCTGTAGAGGGACTGGCTTTATGAGGTGTCTTTGTGCCGAGGTTGGAGTTATCGCTCCCGCAGAGATGGTTGAATAGGGGGAGTGTGGGTGTTCTGGAGGGACTGGATGCAATGGCGTAAATGCAGATCTCGCTCTTTCGCTTGTTATGATAGAGGTGTAGTCTCTCGGTCCAGCTTCTCCCTCTAATGTTGAAATCATATTTGGTGTATGTCTTTCAATGTGAGACTCCATGTTTTGAACCTGCCTCTCTGCTGGAGGGGAGTAGCTCAGAGGGTGAACACAGGTAAGGGTGTGAAGTGGAGACTGACTTTGTACTTGAGTGGGCATGGAACCCTTCACGTTGCAAGCCTCATCATTCTCCTCTTCTTCTCGCAGGAATGATGTGATGTGCCCTAGTAGTTCTTGACGACGACGTTGTCGATGTTCATATTGACGGAGTTTGTGTGTGACTTCAGCTATCTCCGCTCTTTCCTCCTCCTCACTCCTGGATAAAGATTCAATGAGTTGTTTCAGTGATGTGGTGCTCAGTGGGTCACCTGAGTTAGAGCTACGTGAGGCTCCGCTTGCACCAAGATGAGAAGTTGCATCTGCTTGTCCACTGTCTGCTGCGGCCGCTGCTCCTCTCTGCTCCTCACGTTCTCCATTGTCAGGGTGGGAGGAAGGGGCAGGCCTACGAGGATTGTAGGCAAGGATGTACTGCTCTAGATGCCTAGGTGTGCGGCGCTGTCTCACTTGTCGCTCTCGTACCTCCATATGAGGGATGGTCATTGTATCGTCTTCTGATGACATATTCTGCGGTAGTCAATTATCCGGCTCGAAGGACCTTTGTTGAGGATTGATACCTCTGATTGCTGATTTTAGCCTAACTGACCACTGCAGGGCTCCGATCAGAGAGCACACGAGACATCAGATGAATATTGACTGTTTACTGAGGAACTGTATGTGCACAGCGATGCATCTGGTACAGAGTAGCAGTTTCTAGAAATGTACAACAAGAAATAAAAGACTAAATTAACATTGTGTACTACATTATGTACTACAATAAATCAAAATGCTGTAAATAAACACTCACAATAAGTAGAGATTACATTTGTCAATATTAACCTCATAATATATAATGAAACCACACAGCATATAAATGGAAGCTGGAAACAATCTGAGGCTAACACATTTACCAACCAACTCTGTTAGCTTAAACAATGCTAAATCACAATCCTGCTGAAGAGTGAAAACTCACATTTTGAAGAATGCAAAATACACACCAGGAACTAAACAACACTATCAGAAAAGGTAAGTAACATGTATATATTCATTTCCCATCACTATGAACATAACTTACATCATCAGTGACTGCTGCACCACTGCAAACATTTCCACAGTCCAACGTAGTGAGAAAAGGGGAAACACAACATAGACACCTTTCAAAATAAGAGCGCACATTTCAAAATAAAAGCATCAGTACACATTAGTCTACAACTTGAAGAATTCTTAACACGTGACATAGAATAAGTAGATATTTCTGTGGAAAATCATATTAAGTTTTGAGTTGTTGTTTGAATCTTCATTTTCTTTATTTATATCTTTAATTTAATTCCAGGGAAGTGTTTAAATAATATAATAAAAGAGAACAATGGCGTTTCCCTCCAGATGGTTGGTGACGTCAGCCTCTGTTTCTGTTAGAGCACAAGCACACACGCACACACACACACACACACACACACACACACACACACACACACACACACACACACACACACACACACACACACACACACACACACACACACCCACACACACACACACACACACACACACACACACACACACACACACAGCTCCCACTCAGAGTTCAAATTATCTTTGATAAATTACTTTAAAACAGTTTAGAAACTGTAATGGTTCAAACATGATAATCTGATTAAATTACATTAAATAAAGTATGTTGGATTATCACACACATACACTGTAATGTAAACATAGGAGAGATTTATAAAATATCAGTGAATAAATGACGTATTTGCTGAAATAGTGAATGTTTTCACACTAAATGATGGACGTGTGCTGTTCACACGTTTACGTTTACACCGTTTGTCCGATTTTGACAATCAAGATGTCAAACTGTTCAGAAAATGTCAACCTTGGCAACTTTTAAACCCTTCCTCACCAGCCATTCTTTAACTGATCCAAACCATTCAACCTTTAACATGTTCAGCTACTTCCTCCAACCCATTTACACTTCTTTCAACCATTTCAACCCATTTGAACTTTTTTCAAACTTTTCAACCTTTTTCAAATTTTTTCAAACTTTTTAACTAATGCTAGCACAATTCAAATACTTGCGCAATGCTATTGCTAACACAATGCTAATGCTAGCGCAATGCTAATGCTAGCACAATGCAATGTTAGCACAATGCTAGCGCAATGCAATGCTAGCACAATGCTAATGTTGGCGCATTGCTAATGTTAGCTCAATGCTAGCGCAATACTAATACTAGGACAATGCTAATGCTAGCGAAATGCTAATGCTAGCGAAATGCTAATGCTAGCACAATGCAAATGTTAGCGCAATGCTAATGCTAGCGCAATGCTAATACTAGTGCAATGCTAATGCTAATGAAATGTTAATGCTAGCGTAATGGTAATGCTAGCACAATGCTAATGCTAGTGCAATGCTAATGCTAGCAAAATGCTAATGTTAGCGAAATGCTAATGTTTGCACAATGCTAGCACAATGCTAATGCTAGCACGATGCTAATGCTAGCACGATGCTAGCGCTATGTTAATGCTAATGCAATGTTAATGCTAGCACAATGCTAATGCTAGTGCAATGCTAATGCTAATGTTAGCGAAATGCTAATGTTTGTACAATGCTAGCACAGTGCTAATGCTAGCACGATGCTAACGCTATGTTAATGCTAATGCTATGTTAATGCTAGCGCAATGCTAATGTTAGCGCAATCCTAATGTTAGCGCAATGCTAGCACAATGCTAATGTTAGCGCAATGTTAATGCTAGCGCAATGCTAATGCCAATACTACGCCAATGTTAATGCTAATGCAATGCTAATGCTAATGCTAACGCAATGCTAATGCTAACGCAATGCTAATGCTAACGCAATGCTAATGCTAACGCAATGCTAATGCTAATGCTAATGCAATGCTAATGTTAATGCTAGCACAATGCTAATGTTAGCGCGATGTTAACGCAATGCTAATGCTAGCACAATGTAAATGTTAACGCAATGCTAATGCAAACACAATACTAGTGCAATGTTAATGCTAGTGCAATGCTAATGCTAGCACAGTGCTAATGTTAGCGCAATGCTAATGCTAGCACAATGTTAATGCTAGTGCAATGCTAATGTTAGCGCAATGCTAATCGTAATGCTAATGCTAACGCTAACGCTATTTTCAAAGCATTTAAACTTTTTCAACTTTTTCAACTTTTTCAACTTTTTCAACCTTTTCAACCCTTTCAACCCTTTTTAACCTTTTCAACCGTTTTTAACCTTTTCAACCCATTTCAACCTTTTCAACCCATTTCAACCTTTTCAACCCATTTCAACTTTTTCAACCCACTTCAACTTTTCTTCATATTTTTTAACAAATTCAACTTTTTTTTAAATTGCAGTGCGACGGGGGCAAGCACATGCATCCTCACTTGCATTTTCTTCAGGAAATGCAAAAATTATAATTATTATTTTAGAATACTGACCAATCTGAGCATTAGTGGCACACGATATACGTTTAATACGAATAATCATCTTGGAGGGGTGTTTGTGATTCAGCTGAAGTCTATAATTCTTATTTTGTGCCAGATAAATTAAACGATTGCTAACAAAGAGCAGGTTGAATCATGCGGGGACATCTTAAGTGCATTACGGCAGCGTCCCATCAGGATCATATATTAGGGAAAGAAAAATAAACGTTATAACGTTATGATAAGTTTGTAATTCACTGTTTTGTCCCCTGCAATGGGAGTTAAACTACACTTTATATTTGCAAAGTAAACACCAGATATGTTCACAATCAAGATTTAAAATGACCTTAATCATTGTATAACAGATGAGTTAAATTAACTACAGCAGAAAAACCAAAAAATTAGTTTATAGCATTAAACACACCACATTAAAGCGATGAATTAAAGCAATCTGGAATATTGCTTTTTTTTTGATAAATAAATTATTATTATAATACACTAAACATTTGACATTTTGACTAAAGTAAGCTACTGACCTTTAGATTCTCTGTGTGCTGTTTTATAATGTGTTATTAATTAATCTATTATTCCATTGACTTTTAACATGCACTGTTCTGTAATTTGTGTTATTTTCTTATTATTTTTTATGTCCTATTGATAAATTTGTCTTTTATGTGCCGAGGGTCGGCAGATGCAAATTAGCATATTTTTTTCTTTTATAATCAGCATATTTACATATATTGTTGCTAAATTACATGTTCCATAATGTGCACTGTTCCTATTAAATAAATACAATATGAATTTGAATAAAACAATTCAAATAAGTAATATAGTGGGAATAACTATATTTGAATGAGTGCTTTGACATATCGTTTTGGTTGGAAAACATTAAATTTTATAATTCTCATTTGTAGTTTGTTGGGGATAATTATAGCCTATTTTTTTGGTTTGCAGAGGTAACCCTGAAGGAAAATAAACAAAATAAATAAATAAATGAATAAACAACAACTCTACTCTCGTAAATTATCCTTAGCCCTACCATTGCCTTCATTTAAAAACTGTAAACCTCATAGAATCGAACTAAACATAAGAAAAAAATTAATTTAGGAAAGGTTAGCAAATGCATACTGTTATGGCAATTATTATATTCATCTTCATATCGTCAAATGTGTGTTCAGGTGTACAATTTGTCATGTTTTATTACATGATGACTGCATTACTCTTTGCACTTTTGAACAGCTGAGTCATGTTAGATTAAACAGTACAGATCGTATTGTATCCGCAGTGCAACACAGAGTCTCTGCTGAAGGCCAAACTCAAACTCACATGCAGATAAACACGCACACACACTATCAAGGACAGATAACTGTGGCGCCCAACCTTCCTCATAATATACACATCTTCATCATCACATCTCCACTGTTGGGAGCATCTGACTCCCTCCTTTTCTTTCTTTCAAGGTTGGGACCTTTTCTCATATCTGTATAAAGCTAAAACTGTGAAACTGTTGGTCAGTCATGAATATCCTGAACCGGACACAAGACCTTTTGAACCATCCTGCTTAGTACCTGGCCGTCTTTACTCCAAACAGGATGGGACACTTCTTCTTTTGTACTTCTTTTTTTAATTAGTTTTATAATTAATCTTTTTTTATAAAATCATCATGCTTCGACTGGACTCCATCATTCAACCAGAGCATAAATCATGTCTCCAAATGAGGTCAACCGCAAATTTGCCGTGATAATACTATCTTAAAATGTCTCAGTGCACGCGCTTTGAAAAATATTGTTTTGATTGTGAAATATTGTAAATTGTTTAAAAGAATTGTTTTTTGTTCATAACCTATATTATTTTCATTTGTAGTTTGTTGGGATAATTATAAGCTAACTTTTTGGACTGCAGAGGTTGCCCTAAAGGAAAATAAATACATAAATACATAAATACATCAACAACTTTGTTTTCATAAATTATCCTTAGTCCAACTATTCCTTTCATTCACTGTAAACATAATAAAAACCACATGAGAAAAGTAATTCAGGAAGGGTTAGCAATGTATTCTAGCTTAGAATGTCTCAGTGCACGTGCTTTGAAATATTGTTTTGATTTTAAAATATTGTAAAATTGTTTAAAAAAGTTTTTTTCAACTATATTATTTTAATTTAATTGTAGTTTGTTGGGATAATTATAGCCTCACATTTTGGACTGCAGAGGTTCTGCTAAAGAAAAATAAATACATAAATCAACAACTTTGTTTTCATAAACTATCCTTCGCCCAACCATTTCTTTCATTTAAAAACTGTAAACATAACAAAAACCACATGAGAAAAGTAATTTAGGAAGGGTTTGCAATGCATTCTAGCTGTCTCATTTGCACGTGTCCTTCACAGAAATTATATATATATATATATATATATATATATATATATATATATATATATATAATGTATATATATATATATATATATATATATATGTATATTATAATACTTATTATATTATAATATATATCATATAAGGACTTTTTTTTTGCAAGAATGCAAAATGTCAAAATGTAATGTAATCTGTAAACCTTCACAAACATGAATAAAACTAATGACTGTTACTGTTTGCATACACCAAAATGCAATAAATGAAAAATAAATAAATGGACCCTTAAATTATTTCAATTATTAATTATTAAACAAATATGTAGTGATCCGATCCTTAGTTATTACGTTACAATAAATGAGTATTTCATCCAGCTAGGAGGAGTAGTGGGCTACTCGGTCCTAAGGACACAAAGATGGGATAAAAAAAAGTTGGAAAATGTTTTGACCTGTTTGAGGGAATAAAGTTAGAAGAGTTCCGCTTAAAAGCGTCCCAGTCAAACCCATCGTTCCCAGTGTAGGAGAGAAGTTTCATTATGATGAAAAGACGCTGCTTGGTTTGGGTCTGTCTGTCTGTCTGTCTGGTAACACGTGACAGTGGCCTGTCATTGATGCGTCCACCACAGGGAGGATTAAACATATTTTTTTTAAAGCTCATGGACGATTTCTAAGCTTTGAATATTGACTGTTTTTGATTATTATCCATATCTGATTTTTTTTTGTAAACCAGGAGCGTTGTAAAGCAGCAGTTAAACCCATCTCATTGTGTGCGGTGCACCCCTCCGTCTGAGCTCCCGTCGGTTTCGCCCAAACAGCCAGGAGAAGAGATTCACTGTTGTGAACAATGCAATCATAATGTTCTTTATTCATATTTCACATTATGTTTGCACTTAGTGATGGAAATAATTAACACTATTATTGTTTATAATCTGTGTATCCTTCTGATCTTGTATCATGTTGTCCACCTCACATTGATGGCAGAGGCGTAATTTGTGTGTTGACGTTTCGTTAAAGTCCGAATCTGTGAATATCTGCCAACTTTAACGAACAGTGTTACAGTCAAAATAGTAGATAAACTGGTGACTGGGCGGACTTTGGCTCCCTGACATAAAAATAACCAATGCATAAGTCACATTACTGGTGAATTGAAACGTTATTAATGCATAAATAAATCAGAACTAAAAGATGGATTTTACGTAAAACATGCACATGATATGTGATTAAATTAACCAGAGGTGGTTTAATGAATCTACTGGTGCTCCTCGTTTTTTGTGATTAACTTCCGTGTGTGTTGAAGGCTGCTGTTAGCGGTATTTATAACGTGCAAAGTAAACATTTAGAGCTGTAATAGCTTTTGCAAAAGTGTCAAATGGTAGATGTTGTAACATCTATTGTTCATCACACCAGCCTCACAGTTGACAGTCAGTCACCAGTTTATTTGGATACTATTTGGACTGTAACACCACAAAACAAAACATAAACGTGAGCAGCGTTATACGAGCTAAAACATCCACAGACTGCATGAAAACATGAGCAGGACCAGAAAACTGCTGAAATAAATCCTAAACAGTCCTATTGTGTGAGGAGAACTGGTCCAGGACCAGGGAGGGAACCAAGGTGCAGCGGATGATCAGTTCTCGCTCTAATTTCCCTGTAAATATCCAAATATCACACGAACAGAACAAGTTTAAAACAAAAAATAGAAAAATGTTGCTTGTCTGGTTTTTTGTTTTTCTGTATTTCTGTGTAGGTTTTAAATCAGTAAAACAAAATAACCACACTGTTTATTTGTTATTTTGATTTGGTTTTAAAATGGAATAACCAAAGAACGAAGGGTACAGTTTGTTTAAGTCCATTTATTACTTTCATTGATTCAGTCATATGCCAAAACCCATTTGAATTGAAAAACGTTGCTTCTAGTGTCAAACAATTGATATTAATTATTTCCATCCATTTTCAAACCCACTTGCTCCTGTTTTACCAGGTCGCGGGGGTCATTGGGCGCTGGGCGGGGGTACACCAGTCGCCAGTCCATCGCAGGGCAACACAGACACTCACATTCACTCCTATGGGCAATCTAGAGACTCCATTGAACTTTACAGTCATTTTTTTGGATTGTGGGAGGAAACTGGAGTACCGGAGGAAACCCACGCAGCACGGAGAGAACATGCAAACTCCACACAGAAAGGACCCAGGCTTGAACCCAGAACCTTCTTGCTGTGAGGCGGACGTGCTAACCACTAAGCCATGAATCTCGATACATCGCCCAGCCCTAATCAATAGAATAGATATTGACTGATATGAAACACTTTACCCTGGCACATCACCCAGTGATATTGCTGGAGAAAGCCGGACCACCCGGAGAGAACCCACCGCAGTTTATTCACCCTTTTTAAATGTATTTTAATGTTTTCATATTTAAAATAAACTAGACCAGAACATGAGCAAAACAAAAAAAAACATTAGTTCACCAACGCACTGAACCAATTCAGTGCAACAATTGTTATGTAGTTTACAGACACGAATGTCCCTGCGGGTGTTTCTATATCAGGAGAACTAAGCATCAACTAAAAGTAAGATGGGCTGAACATAAATACGCATTAAAACAGAAAACCCACAATATTCTATGGCTGTACATTACAGAGAGGCTAATCATGGTAGCTGTAACTCTCTGATATTCAGCAAATACAAAAGTCAATCAGAGGAGGAGATCAATTAAATTGCTCCTCCAAAGAAAGTCTTTCTGGATATATACATTAAAAGCAACACAATGGTGAGCGAGACTTTTCTCCTTTTTTGTAGTTTTTCTTTTTGAGCTTTTTTCTGGTAGGAAGGAAGTAGCTTGGCAGCCATTTTGTCACTGTCCAGATGAAGGCCTGTTAGATGGAAACATGTTGGCATTGTTTTTATGATTAAATAACCCTTGTGGAATAAAAGCTTTTTAACTACTGTCTCTGAGTTCCTCAGATCTTTTTGAAACCAAAAATGTAATAATCGAGCCCAACCCTGGTTGAGAAACAGTTTAATTATATTGCCAAATAACAACGGCTGTTAGAAAGACCGCACTAAATAATACCGCCAAATATGTCAACCCACCCGGCATGAGGCTATAAGCTACAGATGAACAAACAAGCAAAACCGTGCTACCAGTGATTGTTCCGAACCGCAGAAAGTTCTTTTTCCATTTGTTCCTCCGCATAAACGAGCTAATGACTTCATGACTTGCATGAGACAATAACATCCTGACCCCTTCATCTTCATTCTTGATCAGTTCCTGCCACTTCTGAGAAGAGCGAAAACCAATCGTCTTCTGGACCTTTTCCAGGATCTTAGTTGTAACCTTTTCTACATCTGACAGATTGGGCAAAAACTTTTTAGACTCTGGGAGTCCTCTATATATCTTCTTTATTAATCTTTGAGCAAATTTGTGGGATGTGTCAAACATCGTTGGATCATTAGACAATTTACACAACAGCCTTTTGACAATTTCCTCTAGAGGCATATTGAACATATGTTGATCAGTCATTTGGGCCACTGTTTTGACTGTTTGATTGGCTGTTGTAAGGGTTTACAATAGGTCCGCTGATGGGTTTTTTGCTATGGTCGCTGTTATTGCTTCTGCCACGTCTGCTGCTGCTTGGACGGTGTTTGTGCTCTTGCTATGGCTGCTGTGTCTGGGATGCTGGCGTCACTGGTGGGACCACTGAGATCACTGGTGCCTGAACCGTATCTGGGATGGAGCTGAAATCTATAGCAGCTCATCAAAGTGTAGCAGAGCTACTAAGACTATTGGAATTCTGATTCTATATTAGTGTTGATGACATCACGCAGCGCCAGCAGAGCCACGTAGGCAGGTGACGTCACCTAACACGCCTCCTTGAATGTTAGCTCCTCCTTCTCCAACTAGCCATCAGCTAAAACAACACTGCGGTTTAATATAGAATATATACTATAATTTATTGCCATATATGTAAACTGCACTACTGGATGCCCAAACTACACTACTTTTTCTGCTGCTGATCGTGTTGGGAGTCACTGCTTGGATGAAAGAATCCATGGTATGTTAATTTATCTTATATGTTTTCTGAGAAAAAGAAGAGATCACAGTTTACTCAATACAAACATGGCGTCCTGGCTTCTCAAAGGTTAAATAAGGTCTAAATTAAATGGACTCAAGGAGGATTTTTATTGCTTCTGGATTCCGTGTTTGATGAGGGCGTCCTCACGTGTTGAAGCTCCATTATTATTGCTTCACCTCACATGGCTAACTGAGTAAAGATGGCATTGAGCGGAATTCACTCCTGTCAGTATTGTCGGGGTGACCAACTATGTGGTGTGCATACCGATGTCACCTCTGGTCATCAGACTTTTGTTTGTGTGGTGCTTGATCACCTAGAAACTTTGTGAGTAATGTTTTTCTTTTTATGGCTCATTGGAATGGAACAAGAATCATGTTGGCCATTGCTTCATTTGCACTTTCGAATATGTATACTATTCTTCACTGCAATCTCAAAATTTGCAATGAAATGGAAAGTTAAATGTTATGTTATGCACTAAGGCAAGGCTAATTTATTTTTATAGCGCATTGCATACGTGAGTAAAAATAGTCCAACATTAAACATTTAAAAATCAATAAAAACACTAAAATCAACAGTAAAGGCATTTAAAATAAGCAGTAAATACATGAAATCAACAATAATGAGCAAAAATCTCCCTCTCAGTCATATGTAGTTAGTGGAGAAAGGAGGAACAAATTAGAATGTTTTCTATCATAATTAATTCAAAGCCATCTTGTATTTAGATTAGATTTTAATTATAAGTAAAGACGTGATAAAAACTGTAACCACATATAATAGCTAAAACCCAACAACAGTTGATAAAAAGTATGTCTAAAATAATGTAAACTATCATTGTAAAGGCTACTTCCGACTTTATACAAATAACAAAACAAGCTTTAATTTTTTATTTTCAAAATAAGATTCCTCGATATAAAATAAAGATTCACAACCAAAAGATATCTGTGAATCCTGTTTACTGGCATATATATGTTACGAGTGGTGAGACTCAGGTGCAGGTCAACAAGACACGACTCAAATTGCATAAAATAAGTTTTAATAAACAACCAACAAAATACAAAAGCAAACTGAAACAAATGCTATACTACACTAAAATATCCAAACAAAAAACAACTTCAATGAGCGAAAAGTAACAACTGAATAAAAAGCTTAACTGGGGTGCAGCAGAGTGTGAGAGTGTGAAGAGGTCATCTCCTTGACCTCTTCCAAACCCGAATTGGGTTTGGAAGAGGTCTACAAAATTAATCTGCCGAGATAAAGTCGTTGGAAAAGACGCTGGAAAACTCACTGGAAAACCTACAAAGCGAAGCAAAGGTACTGAAAGAAAAGAATGAAAGAAATGCTGAAGAGATAAAATTGTTGAACGCCAGGGTTGAACAGCTGGAACAAAAGGAAAGAGAGAAAGATGTCATCATCACAGGCCTAAAGATAAAACCCAGGAGTTACGCGAGTGACGAAGAAACAAAATCGATTGAACAACAGGTCATTGACTACCTGGAGTCCAGTGGTTGATGATGTCATGTTGTTTCTCTAACACAGGCAGCATCTGTCACTGAGCTGCTTTTGTGCTTCATTCAACAAGGTATTGAAAGTCAGTGGGAAAGAGATCAAGTCACTCCTCACACACACTACAAGGCACGTGTCACACACACACACACACACACACACACACACACACACACACACACACACACACACACACACACACACACAGCTCCCACTCAGAGTTCAAATTAACATTGATAAATTACTTTAAAACAGTTTAGAAACTGTAATGGTTCAAACATGTTAATCTGATTAAATTAAATTAAATAAATTATGTTGGATTATCACACACATACACTGTAATGTAAACATAGGAGAGATTTATAAAATATCAGTGAATAAATGACATATTTGCAGAAATAGTGAATGTTTTCACACTAAATGATGGACGTGTGCTGTTCCAAAATCATTGATTCCTCAAAGGTCAACACTTTCCCAGCTTCATCCAGTAAACGTCTCCCCACAGTCCTCCACCTGTTCCCCTGAGATCTAACTATTGTCCCTACTAATGGGAGCACTGGGCATGTGGCAGAGCAGACCTCCATTCACTCTGAGCCTGCTCTGTGATTGGCTCAGACTGTGGGAAACATCATCCAGAGAGAGACCCACACATTGAAATGGAGATGTGGGAGTATAAATAGGAGGGATGCAGCCAGCACACATCACATTCTCTCTACAGAGACCTCTACAGCACACACATCCAACCATGGCACCTACAATCACTGCAGCAATGAGCCATTCTCAGGAGCATCACACTCTCAGCCACAAGGTAAACTCAACACTCATCAAACCACAGTCCTCCCTCATCATGTGTTGGCTTGTGTTTTGACAGCGTGTTGACACGTTTATTCATGACTTTCTTCTTCTTCTTGGTGCAGCTCAGAAAGCCTCTGGTGGAGAAGCAGCGCAGAGAGAGAATCAACAGCAGCATCGAGCAGCTCAAGTCTCTCCTGGGTCCAGAGTTCCTCAAACAGCAGCCAGACTCCAAGCTGGAGAAAGCAGACATCCTGGAGATGAGCGTCTGCTTCCTGACTCAGCTGCAGCAGCAGAGCCAGCAGCAGAGAAGACTGCTGAAACACTTCACCAAGCTGCAGTCTTCCTCTGAGAACCACCTGAGAGAGGCTGACTGCTCTGCTCTGAGCTCCTCAGTCCACAGCAGCAGCACCAAAGACAAGAGTCCAGGCTGCAGCGCCCTCTGGAGGCCGTGGTAGAACCTACAGACTGGAGTTACCAGCACACACTGAAAAGACCACATTGGTCAAACATTACTGAGCTGAACTCTCTCAACTTTGATGGACTTCATCTTCTCTACAAGCTTTGATTTGGACATTTCCTGAGGAAATGACATCATCATTTATTTCATATTTAGAAATAAAACTTCTTATCATGCATGTTGCATGAAAGTAATCTGATTACATTAGTGATGGTGAATATTTCTCACTTCATTAGAAGTGTTTCTCATGTTTTATTCATGATGTTTAATGTTTTATTGTAACTGATCATTGAGGTCAAACATCTAAAAGTCTTCTATGGACTAATATTTAAAGTGATTTTATTTTTATTTAATCACTGATTAATGAAGCTTTTATTTTCATCAACATCTTTCATATTTAGAAAGAAAACTTCTTATCATGCATGTTGCATGAAAGTAATCTGATTACATCAGTGATGGTGAATATTCCTCACTTCATTAGAAGTGTTTTAATCGCTCTGATTACTGAAATCTGATTCAAAGTTGGATCAATATATTTAATGTTTTCAATATGAAAAGTTAGTTTCACTGCTGCATGTGTTTCAGTTTTATGAAACTTGTCACTTCCTGGTTAATATCTGATCAGTTTGATCGAATATCTTCTTTTTGTCCTTTTTTGTGGACGTTTTAGGTTCAAATGTTTGTAAAATAATTCTTTAACAAAGTCTCAGAAAGTTTGTGACTTTCTTATTCTGTGAATGTAGTGATTTTGTGCGTACTGCGTACGTACTGTGATCTATGTGTTATGATCTGTTTAAGATCAGTGATGCTGAGTGAATATTTCAGTTCATTCTGCAGCAAATGTTAAAGGACAGTGAGTCCTGAGTCATCACATTCTGTTTGTCTTTGATAAAGACCATTGATCCTTTACTCTCTGTGAGTCCAGTGTGTGTAGAAATCTACACGTTATTGTTGTTGTTGTGATGCATCATCACATTTTGTCTAACTTTTATAACTAATGCAGCATTTTTCTTTCCAATGAATAAACAAACTGTTGACTGGATATTATGTGTACGATGTTGTTCATTTACAGCAGGTTAAATAAATCAGGATTGAATTGACTGTGTGCTTAGGGTCATTGTCGTGTTGAAAGATAAAGTTAATCTTCAGCTTTCTAACAGAAGCCTTGAGGTTTTGTACCAACTCTGCCTGGTTTTTGGAATTGTTCATAATTCCCTCCATCCTGACTAAGGCCCCAATTCCAGCTGAAGAAAAAAAGCCCCAAAGCATGATGCTCCCACCACCATGCTTCACTGTAGGTATGGTGTTCTTTTGGTGATGAGTAGTGTTGTTTTTACACCAAATATACCTTTTGGAATTAAGGCCAAAAAGTTCAACCTTGGTTCCATCGTACCATAACACATTTTCCCACATGCGTTTTGTAGACTTGAAATGTGTTTTTGCAAAATGAAGCCGGGCTTGGATGGTTTTTTTTTTATCAGATAAAGGTTTCTGTCTTGCCACCCTACCCCATAGCCCAGACATATGAAGAAGACGAGAGATTGTTGTCACATCTACTACACAGCCAGTACTTCCCAGAAATTCCTGCAGCTCTTTCAATGTCACTGTCGGCCTCTTGGCAGCCTTCCTGAACAGTTTTCTTCTCGTCTGTGGACGGACGTCCTGTTCTTGGTAAAGTCACTGTTGTGCCATATTTTCTCCACTCGATGATGACGTCTTCACTGTGTTCCATGTTACATTTTATTCCATGGAAATTCTTGTGTATCCTTCACCTGACTGATATCTTTGAACAATGAGATCCTCTGATGCTTTGGAAGCTTTCTGAGGACCATGGCTTGTACTGGACGACGTGGCTACAAAAAAATGAGGAAAAGCTACATGAACAGCTGATCTTTATTTGTGGTTAATCAGAGACACTTTAAATGGAGACAGGTGTGTGTGACTCCAATTTAACATGACTTTGGATGTGATTGATTAAATTCGAACACAGCCCCATCCCCAGTTATAAGAGGGTGTGCATACCTTAGTAGCCTCATACTCTCAGTTTTTTTATTTTTAATTCACTTCCCTGAAAGCGTTCAGTTTGTTTTTCACTTGCATTGTACAGGTTGTAGATCACATTAAAGGTGGAAAAAGTTGTGAAATTATTTATCTTTGTGTCATTTTTTTCATCACAAAAACCTGGCATTTGAACAGGGGTGTGTAGACTTTTTATACCCACTGTGTTTCTACAGGTGACATTGACATGAAATTCTCACCACATGTTGGTAACAACCCATGTAATCAACACATGCAAAGAAACCAAACTATAGATGTTCATATATTAAGTTATGTGTAACAATGTGAAATGACAGGGAAATAGTATTTAATATAACCTGGAAAGCCAAGACACCAGCTGAAATCAATGAACCAGTAATTAGAAACCAATCCTGACCATTATCAGTGCACATTCATATCAGCTGGTTCAGTCCCAACTGGAGGCTGATAACAAGGTGTCTCATTACCAAGGAGTCACACAAGAAACATCACATGATGGATAAAAGCAAATATGTCACAATTTAAAATTTTTTCAAAACATACTGATGGAATTGGTTCCAGAAAGATTTCTAAACTTCTGAATGTTGTAGTTCTAGTCCTGAAAACTTGTTGAAATGACCGTTTAGCAATAAATAAAAAGCTTCCATTAGTATTTTACTCCCTTAAATATTTGAACTAAGTTAAGTCAATAAAACAAATAAAAATCTGCAGTTTAAACTCGTTTGTCCATCGTCTTCTTTAGAGTTTTTCACAATAAAAAGTTTAAAGCTGATATTTTCCTTCAGGAACAGGTTCCACATTGAATGTGATGTGTGTATAATCAGACACACTTGTTTTGTTGGTGCAGTGAAAGGACAGAGTGTGGGAAACCAGAGGAGACTCACTCACAGCCGCTGAGGGACAATAGATCCACAACCTCTGACCTGAGAGTCCTCAGGATAAAAAGAAGCCCTGCTTCAAACTGTGGAACCTGCTCTATACTCATCATGCTTCTTTACCTGCTCAAATGTTTGTTTGTTTTTCTTTTTTAAATCAGTAGGTTTTTTGCTAAAAAAGTGAAAGTTAAGAGCATTTTTTAAAATATATATTTTTTATTTCTGTCATCCTGGTCTTTGAGATTTACTAATTGACTTGAACATGTTTCTCATGTATATTTTGTCTAACTTATGACAAATGATTAAAGCCCTTATGTATGTTTCCCTCTCACATTAACATAAACTTTAATTTTCTTTCACACTTTTCCTGCTAATAGACAAAGTGTTAAAACTGTGGAAAATATTATAATATTAAAAATGATAATCTCCCAAAGGGATTTGACACACTTCAGGAAACAGCTGCCTCCATGTAAACGTCCCTCCCTCTGCCTCACACTGATAATACTCAACAGTCAGTCATTAATCAGCCTAATAACTGGGATCAATAGTAATATATTCTAATTTATTGAAGTTTTATATCAAATAGCAATTTTGAGTAATTTAAATGTGATCATTATTATAATTCTTTTTAGTTTTATAGTCAAAATGTACCTTTTGAAACAGTTTGAAGCAGCCAATCAGAGTGTTTCCCTCCCAGTGGTTGATGATGTCATGTTGTTTCTCTAACACAGGCAGCATCTGTCACTGAGCTGCTTTTGTGCTTCATTCAACAAGGTATTGAAAGTCAGTGGGAAAGAGATCAAGTCACTCCTCACACACACTACAAGGCACGTGTCACACACACACACACACACACACACACACACACACACACACACACACACACACACACACACACACACACACACACACACACACACACACAGCTCCCACTCAGAGTTCAAATTAACATTGATAAATTACTTTAAAACAGTTTAGAAACTGTAATGGTTCAAACATGTTAATCTGATTAAATAAAATAAATTATGTTGGATTATCACACACATACACTGTAATGTAAACATAGGAGAGATTTATAAAATATCAGTGAATAAATGACATATTTGCAGAAATAGTGAATGTTTTCACACTAAATGATGGACGTGTGCTGTTCCAAAGTCATTGATTCCTCAAAGGTCAACACTTTCCCAGCTTCATCCAGTAAACATCTCCCCACAGTCCTCCACCTGTTCCCCTGAGATCTCACTATTGTCCCTACTAATGGGAGCACTGGGCATGTGGCAGAGCTGACCTCCATTCACTCTGAGCCTGCTCTGTGATTGGCTCAGACTGTGGGAAACATCATCCAGAGAGAGACCCACACATTGAAATGGAGATGTGGGAGTATAAATAGGAGGGATGCAGCCAGCACACATCACATTCTCTCTACAGAGACCTCTACAGCACACACATCCAACCATGGCACCTACAATCACTGCAGCAATGAGCCATTCTCAGGAGCATCACACTCTCAGCCACAAGGTAAACTCAACACTCATCAAACCACAGTCCTCCCTCATCATGTGTTGGCTTGTGTTTTGACAGCGTGTTGACACGTTTATTCATGACTTTCTTCTTCTTCTTGGTGCAGCTCAGAAAGCCTCTGGTGGAGAAGCAGCGCAGAGAGAGAATCAACAGCAGCATCGAGCAGCTCAAGTCTCTCCTGGGTCCAGAGTTCCTCAAACAGCAGCCAGACTCCAAGCTGGAGAAAGCAGACATCCTGGAGATGAGCGTCTGCTTCCTGACTCAGCTGCAGCAGCAGAGCCAGCAGCAGAGAAGACTGCTGAAACACTTCACCAAGCTGCAGTCTTCCTCTGAGAACCACCTGAGAGAGGCTGACTGCTCTGCTCTGAGCTCCTCAGTCCACAGCAGCAGCACCAAAGACAAGAGTCCAGGCTGCAGCGCCCTCTGGAGGCCGTGGTAGAACCTACAGACTGGAGTTACCAGCACACACTGAAAAGACCACATTGGTCAAACATTACTGAGCTGAACTCTCTCAACTTTGATGGACTTCATCTTCTCTACAAGCTTTGATTTGGACATTTCCTGAGGAAATGACATCATCATTTATTTCATATTTAGAAAGAAAACTTCTTATCATGCATGTTGCATGATAGTAATCTGATTACATTAGTGATGGTGAATATTTCTCACTTCATTTGAAGTGTTTCTCATGTTTTATTCATGATGTTTAATGTTTAATTGTAACTGATCATTGAGGTCAAACATCTAAAAGTCTTCTATGGACTAATATTTAAAGTGATTTTATTTTTATTTAATCACTGATTAATGAAGCTTTTATTTTCATCAACATCTTTCATATTCAGAAATAAACTTCTTATCATGCATGTTGCATGAAAGTAATCTGATTACATCAGTGATGGTGAATATTTCTCACTTCATTTGAAGTGTTTGTCATGTTTTATTCATAATGTTTAATGTTTTATTGAGGTCAAACATCTAAAAGTCTTATATAGACTGATTTTATAAGTTGATTTCATATTTTTAATCTCTCTGATTACTGAAATCTGATTCAAAGTTGGATCAATGTATTTAATGTTTTCAATATGAAAAGTTAGTTTCACTGCTGCATGTGTTTCAGTTTTATGAAACTTGTCACTTCCTGGTTAATATCTGATCATTTTGGTCAAATATCTTCTTTTTGTCCTTTTTTGTGGACGTTTTAGGTTCAAATGTTTGTAAAATATATCTTTAACAAAGTCTCAGAAAGTTTGTGACTTTCTTATTCTGTGAATGTAGTGATTTTGTGCGTACTGCGTACGTACTGTGATCTATGTGTTATGATCTGTTTAAGATCAGTGATGCTGAGTGAATATTTCAGTTCATTCTGCAGCAAATGTTAAAGGACAGTGAGTCCTGAGTCATCACATTCTGTTTGTCTTTGATAAAGACCATTGATCCTTTACTCTCTGTGAGTCCAGTGTGTGTAGAAATCTACACGTTATTGTTGTTGTTGTGATGCATCATCACATTTTGTCTAACTTTTATAACTAATGCAGCATTTTTCTTTCCAATGAATAAACAAACTGTTGACTGGATATTATGTGTACGATGTTGTTCATTTACAGCAGGTTAAATAAATCAATAAATATAATTCTAAAGGTGATATTGATGAAATTATCACCACATGTTGGTAACAACCCATGTAATCAACACATGCAAAGAAACCAAACTATAGATGTTCATAAATTAAGTTATGTGTAACAATGTGAAATGACAGGGAAATAGTATTTAATATAACCTGGAAAGCCAAGACACCAACTGAAATCAATGAACCAGTAATTAGAAACCAATCCTGACCATTATCAGTGCACATTCATATCAGCTGGTTCAGTCCCAACTGGAGGCTGATAACAAGGTGACTTTCACAGCCTTATTGTTGCAAACATTCTGATGCTTTGGTAACATAAGGATTTCTAAACTTCTGAATGTTCTAGTGAACACTGTGATCTGGAAGTAGAAAGAACATCATTACATCATAAACCAGCCATGAGCAGGTGTTCCTCACAAGATTTCATAAGATTTGTTCATGAGCCAAGCAACACTTGTGGAGAGCTTCAAAAAGACCTGGAATCAGCAGGTACAATGACTTGAGTCCATCACTTGTTTTCAAAGAGAACACGTTAGAACATACAGAACAGTGGCTCTCTAGGATCAGCAGTACTGAAGCTGATCTGTGAGCTTAGACTGAGCAGGAAAACAGCTCTGAGTCTGAGAATATCTGCATTCTTTATGAAGTAAACACATAAAGATATAGATGTTGATCTTAGATCTGTGAATTCAGCTGATTGGATGATAAAGTCTTTATAATTAACATCTTCCAAATGTCTCTGACTATACCTCAAAGTTTTATAAAACGTGGTGATTTTAAGTACATTGTGTCTAAGTTTGGTGAATAAGTCGATATTACCAGCTTTGATTGAAGTTAATCATCCCCAGTTACAAACATCATCCTTTAAATTATACGTAAAATCTGATTTGGTGTCATTTGATGCAAAAACAATCATATTTTATTATTTTCAGGGGGAAAATAACCAAGTTTTAGGTTTTGTCATTGTTATTTTATAAAGCAGCCAATCAGAGTGTTTCCCTCCCAGTGGTTGATGATGTCATGTTGTTTCTCTAACACAGGCAGCATCTGTCACTGAGCTGCTTTTGTGCTTCATTCAACAAGGTATTGAAAGTCAGTGGGAAAGAGATCAAGTCACTCCTCACACACACACACACACACACACACACACACACGCACACACACACACACATGCATGTGTTCAATGGAACGCATGCACGCACACACTCATAACTCACGTTATTAGTTTGGTAAAAAGTTCATTTCATTTTTTTTATATATATACAATAAAAACCAATGGAATCATCAACACTGACTCATGAATAACATTATTGTAAATCTCTAAAGTTTATTTCTGTAAAAATAGAATGATAAAAGTTAATGAAAATAATAATTCTGTGTTTTTAAAGTGTTGCTCATGCTTTGGTGGTAGTTTTATGTTATATTGTAACTGATCAATGATTAGAAACACTTTCCAATCACTCTGATACTGAAATCTGATCCATTTTGTAGATTAAACTTGGTTTTGTCCTTTTTTTATGGATGTTTTATGCAGAAATAAACTTTAGTTCAGTGCATGTGTCACTGATATCTCAACTGTTTTTAGATTTAATGTTTCTGAAAGGGTTTTTATGATCAAACTCAGTTTGTGTTCAGATCTTATTAAAGCTCTGAGACACTGAGTGAACACGTTTGGTTGATTCTGCAGAAACAATGAACTGAGGACAGTGCAGAGTGGTTGATGTGATGTAGAAATGTTAAAGTGATGCATCTTCACCTGTCGTCCAGCTTTTAGAAACAACGCTGCAGCATCTTTGGGTTTGATTGAGTTAACAAACTGCTGACTAAGCATTAATATATTTGGTTTCATGTCTTGTTCTAATTTAGTTTGGAGGTGGAGGATCATGAGCGTTTAGAATCACATGTTTAGTTCACTGATAAACTCCTTTATTAATGTTTCAGCTTTTCATTCACAAATAAACAAAGAACTGCACGAATCGTCATCAAAGTTACACCAAAATATAGTTTTTTTCTCAGTAACAATAATAATATGATCATTTTTATGAGGTAATGTTATTAAAACCAACCAAAAGCTGAGGTTTGAGCTCATATCTCTGGTCCCAACATCCACTCCTGTTTTCACTCTATGTTAACAGTTTAAAGCTGATATTTTCCTTCAGGAACAGGTTCCACATTGAATGTGATGTGTGTATAATCAGACACACTTGTTTTGTTGGTGCAGTGAAAGGACAGAGTGTGGGAAACCAGAGGAGACTCACTCACAGCCGCTGAGGGACAATAGATCCACAACCTCTGACCTGAGAGTCTCAGGATAAAAAGAAGCCCTGCTTCAAACTGTGGAACCTGCTCTAAACTCATCATGCTTCTTTACCTTTGAAAACCAAAATATGTTTTTTTTTATAAATGTGTGAAAATTAAGAGCATCTTTTTAAAGAAGAATTTCTGTCATTTTCACTTTGTGAATCTGGATCAATTTAGTGAGAAAACTGAACATTCTGGAGTTTTCTATGAAAACACAACATTTAAGACACTTCTACACAACACCATGTCAGGGTTTATTACTGTGTGCCATACTGTACACTTTACAGTTTGTTTTTTTTTAAAGGACAAAAATAGTATTACCCTGCACAATTAAATTGTTTAAAAAAATAAGAGAGATTTAATAATTGTTTTTTTTTAATGAACATGTTTTTTATTTTTTTTATTTTGTCCCTATGATTAATGATTACAGCACTTATTTATGTTTCCCTTTCACATTAACACATACTTTAATATTCTCTCACAAATTATGTTGGTTTCATTGATTTATGATAAGAAACAATACATTTGCTTGATAAATATTGTTCATATTAAGAACAATATTAAAAATATTTTTTTCTTTTCTTTTTTTTTTTTTTTTTTTAGAAAATTTGATATTTTATGAACAGCAAACACTTCCTGTTTAAACAAATTTACATGTTAATTATACACACACTGTGGTTTCCTGTTAATAGACAAAGTGTGGAAACTGTGGGAATAATTCTCTGCCACAGCAGCAATAATTATTATTATTATTAATAATAATAATAATAATAATAATAATAATAATAATAATAATAATAATAATAATAATAATAATAATCCCCCAAAGGGATTTGACACACTTCAGGAAACAGCTGCCTCCATGTAAACGTCCCTCCCTCTGCCTCACACTGATAATACTCAACAGTCAGTCATTAATCAGTCTAATAACTGGGATCAATAGTAATATATTCTAATTAATTGAAGTTTTATATCAAATAGCAATTTTGAATAATTTGAATTTGATCATTATTATATAACTTTTTAGTTTTATAATCAAAATGTACCTTTTGAAACAGTTTGAAGCAGCCAATCAGAGTGTTTCCCTCCCAGTGGTTGATGATGTCATGTTGTTTCTCTAACACAGGCAGCATCTGTCACTGAGCTGCTTTTGTGCTTCATTCAACAAGGTATTGAAAGTCAGTGGGAAAGAGATCAAGTCACTCCTCACACACACTACAAGGCACGTGTCACACACACACACACACACACACACACACACACACACACACACACACACACACTGGACTGCAGCAGATTCATTGAGAGACACACACACATACTCATATGAATTGACATTTAAGTTCCATAACTGTTTGTTTGATTAGTCTCTAAATTGCTCGTAGGTGTGAATGTGAGAGTTTGTTTGTCTGTCTGTGTGTTGCCCTGTGATGGACTGGTGCCCTGTCCAGGGTGTACCCCCGCCTAACGCCCAATGAGACCCAGAGATAGGCACTGGCAGATCCCACGGGTCTGAAATTTGATGGATGGATATGATTTAATCAACAAATCAGGAATAAAATTAAATGTGGAAAAATTTAATTTTTCTGATTTTACAAGTCAACATTTTGACTAATAAATGTTCAAGACACTAAACTTAAATCTCTATATATATATATATATATATATATATATATATATATATATATATATATATATATATATATATATATATATGCATAAGTTTCAGTTAAAATCTGTACTTGGATTAAATAAAGGTCAGTAAAAGTGCACCAGTTGAGAATCCTGATGGTTTTTCATGCACGTGTGTAATAAGATGAGCAGCGTGTGCTCATTGATCATCTCAGTGAGGTCACCACTTAGTCAGGTTCACACAGATCTCTGTGAGTCTCTCTCCATCTCCTCCAGTCCTCCATCTGTTCCCCTGAGATCTAACTATTGTCCCTACTAATGGGAGCACTGGGCATGTGGCAGAGCTGACCTCCATTCACTCTGAGCCTGCTCTGTGATTGGCTCAGACTGTGGGAAACATCATCCAGAGAGAGACCCACACATTGAAATGGAGATGTGGGAGTATAAATAGGAGGGATGCAGCCAGCACACATCACATTCTCTCTACAGAGACCTCTACAGCACACACATCCAACCATGGCACCTACAATCACTGCAGCAATGAGCCATTCTCAGGAGCATCACACTCTCAGCCACAAGGTAAACTCAACACTCATCAAACCACAGTCCTCCCTCATCATGTGTTGGCTTGTGTTTTGACAGCGTGTTGACACGTTTATTCATGACTTTCTTCTTCTTCTTGGTGCAGCTCAGAAAGCCTCTGGTGGAGAAGCAGCGCAGAGAGAGAATCAACAGCAGCATCGAGCAGCTCAAGTCTCTCCTGGGTCCAGAGTTCCTCAAACAGCAGCCAGACTCCAAGCTGGAGAAAGCAGACATCCTGGAGATGAGCGTCTGCTTCCTGACTCAGCTGCAGCAGCAGAGCCAGCAGCAGAGAAGACTGCTGAAACACTTCACCAAGCTGCAGTCTTCCTCTGAGAACCACCTGAGAGAGGCTGACTGCTCTGCTCTGAGCTCCTCAGTCCACAGCAGCAGCACCAAAGACAAGAGTCCAGGCTGCAGCGCCCTCTGGAGGCCGTGGTAGAACCTACAGACTGGAGTTACCAGCACACACTGAAAAGACCACATTGGTCAAACATTACTGAGCTGAACTCTCTCAACTTTGATGGACTTCATCTTCTCTACAAGCTTTGATTTGGACATTTCCTGAGGAAATGACATCATCATTTATTTCATATTTAGAAAGAAAATTTCTTATCATACATGTTGCATGAAAGTAATCTGATTACATTAGTGATGGTGAATATTTCTCACTTCATTAGAAGTGTTTCTCATGTTTTATTCATGATGTTTAATGTTTTATTGTAACTGATCATTGAGGTCAAACATCTAAAAGTCTTCTATGGACTAATATTTAAAGTGATTTTATTTTTATTTAATCACTGATTAATGAAGCTTTTATTTTCATCAACATCTTTCATATTCAGAAAGAAAACTTCTTATCATGCATGTTGCATGAAAGTAATCTGATTACATCAGTGATGGTGAATATTTCTCACTTCATTTAAAGTGTTTTTCATGTTTTATTCATAATGTTTAGTGTTTTATTGAGGTCAAACATCTAAAAGTCTTATATAGACTGATTTTATAAGTTGATTTTATCTTTTTAATCGCTCTGATTACTGAAATCTGATTCAAAGTTGGATCAATATATTTAATGTTTTCAATCTGAAAAGTTAGTTTGATCACTTGTTACTTTCTGGTTAATATTGGATCATTTTAATTGAACGTCTTATTTTTGTCCTTTTTTGTGGACGTTTAGTCATAATTAACTTTAAAACCTCTGACAACTTAAATCTGATCTGTTTTAGGTTCAAAAGTCTTTATTCAGACTTTTCGTTGACGTAGATTTAATATCTATTTAATGGAGATCTGTGTTTTTATCTTTTCACTGTGAAAAGTTGTTTTATTCATTCATTTGTTTCTGCTTTTGTAAAACAGAAAATCAGGAGACTTTTCTCTTCCTGTCTCTATTTCGTACTTTTATGGACTTTTCTTTTTGAAAAAGGACATAATACTTTGTTACAATATTCTGGCAAGAATATTTTTTTTTGGTGGAATGAAAAGTACCCCTTTATTAATGATTTCAGTGAAAATTGTATCTATCTGATGACATTGTAGTCATTGCCCTAATGTGTTTTATGTTAAAACAAACTTTGTATTGCATTAATTCTGCTGAAACAATAGTGAGATCATTGAAGTCCATTATTTTTTTCCATTTTTCTTTGGGAAAAGTAAACAATTTTTTTCTGTATCTTATGAAACTTTCTAAGGAAATGTTTTTGGACATGTTTGTTGTCTAATTGTATTTTTTTATACAATATATACAGTATACACAACACATGTTACTATTTATTTGAATAAAAAAAAAACCTCAAAAAATCTCTGTTAACGTTTTATTTCACTGTTCAAACTCTTCTCGTCATAGAGAGACTGTCTTACGACTCCACACACATATATTGAAATCTCCTTTCAGAAATCACAAGGTGAATAAATTCTTCTCTCGTCAACAAACCATTATAAAGATGTTCAAAAACTGGTTAATAAATAACAAAAACATTATTTTTCCTGTGCATTCCTGGGTTTAAAAGCATCAGATTCATGTCAGTGTTGAAGGTGGCAGAGGTTTTTTGAAAGCTTCTACTTTAAATATGTATTACCACTCAGGAGGAGGAATATAATGCATCATTAGACACACTTCTGCAGGAAAACCACATAACACTCACTCACTGAGTAGATCCAGACCTCTGACATGAGGGAATGAGATGGTGCAGTCAATGTCAACGGTAATGGTAATGTCTTGTCAAGTTTTGGATTTGGAGATAAGGGCAATTTTCTGGCACCCGCTACGAGTCTTCCCACCCGCCGAACCAAGCTCCAGTATCACTTATATTTTAAGACAAATGTACAGGAAATCTAAAATAACCACTTGTCAACTACTTACTAAATAAAATGATGTGATTAGAATCTGGTTGGCCTACCTTTATTAACATTGAAATTCTGTGAACATTCCTACTAGGACTGGGCGATATGGACCAAAACTCATATCTCAATATATTTTCTCAAAATTATGAAATATGATATAAATATTGATAATTTCATTTCAAATGAAGTCTGACCAGAAATACAATTGATGCAAAATGCCACACAGGCTCATTTATTAACAAACAGCTGCACAATATGTGTCACTTTTGGCTTTTCCTTCTTAAGGGACATTTACGTTCTGTTCGGGATATTTACGTGAAAAATACTAATACGGGACGATATTATACAAGAGTTTCCTGGCCAAAATGTGATACTTGACAGGTATGCTACAAACACAATATCATGTAACTTTTTAAAACCTTTAATTGTCAGGTTATGTTTTAGGTTAATGAGACACAAACATGCATGCATGACAATCTAAAAATATCAAAATGTTTTATCATTTGAAAAGTACTGTTTTTTCTGTATTATTCAGTCAGCGTTTTTGTTTTGTTGAATATTTTCTTTGTTCTGTTGATATATGTGAAATTGTCCTGATCCAATATTACCTACACATATTGGTCCGATATCAGCAAAAAACATCTAATATCTTCCAATATTGGTTATTTTTATTTGATATGTAGAGGTTATTTTTTTTATTTTTTATATGATCCTCTATGGTCATTTTTTTTTTTATTTAATTTTATTCAGTTGTAGAATAATTCTAATGTTTAAGGTTAAAATGTCTGTAACCATTGGTTAATATGCAATCAACTTCCAGCTAAAATGCATTGAGGATTGAGGTAGTTTAACAGGGTCTGATGTGATTCACACCTAGTGACTCGGTGCCTACATGCTATGCATATGTTAGCGCAATGTAATGTTTTTTCTTCAAAAAAGCATGTTTAAAAAAAAAACGATATTTATTTATTTTTTTTTTGGATTAATGCAATAATCACTCGGTGAAATATTGCGATACATCGCCGAATCAATTTTTACTACAGTGCTGTTGTGTTGCCAGCTGTTAGTAGTTGTGTGTGTCTGTTTAACAGATGTGCACATTTATTAATACAAAGGATCCTTCTTATTGGTGTCACTTTAAGGACTTCACACAGATCTTAAAGATTTTTCCTACTAATGACGTCTGCATTGTCACATTTCTCCCACACTCCTAATCATCACGAGTGTGTCAACTCATTATGCATAATATGTTTATTTCTGCTGTGCTGCAATCCTACCTTCATCAAATTACCATATTTCCCCCTCACAGCTTCAGGACCAAGACTCAGATTCCTTTAGGATTTATTCTACATGTTATGCATGCTCTGGTTCTGCAATTGATCACTTTTCCATGAATAAATCCGTATCCTCCTCCGCCGACACATGCATGCACAATTATCCTGAGTATCTGGGCGTGTGGCGTGGCGACCTGCCCACGGAGACACTCAGGATATGAGGGTATAAAATATTTAAAATGTCAAGCTCACCTATGTGCAGTCATTTCTCTCCCTGACGTGCTGAACTAGAACCAAACACTCACTACTGATGCAAAAACACCCAGAAGAAGCCCATAAAATCCAGACAGCAAAGAGAAATATAACTCAAAACAACCATGTAATAGCTAATTCAAATATCTTTATTGCAATTACATGCACATGTACTCTTCTTTCTGTATTATTCAGTCAGCGTTTTTGTTTTGTTCAATAAAGTGTCCTGATCCGATATTGATCTGTCCACTATCTAGAATCAGAATCATTAAATGCGGGACGTGATGTTAAATCATCCTTTGTACCATTTGAGAGTGGCGTGGGAGCTGTGTCTCAGATGACGCGTCATCAGTCGTGTTCCTTTGAACCAGGGGGTGTTTTGGCCTTTTTTACACTGGACACCCTCATCAAAGGTGGCCAGCTACAGGGTGATCAAGCCTGACCTTACTTCCCATAACTGCTGCTATAGTATCAGATTATATCAGCCTGCAGTTAAATGTCCAATATAATATTGATTACATTTATTGATATATTATTTTTCATGGTAATTGTTTTCCTCAATCGAAGAATATTATTTTATTTAAAAGTGAAAATAAATGGGTCAGTTTTTCTCATAGCTACTGTTGCTGCCTATTGTTCTCTGAGCTAAAACACTTCATCAAGCCTTTTCTAATTTCACGCTATAAAATAATTAATAAAAATATGTATGATTTGTGCTGATATTAAATCGAATAGATAGCGGTACATTTTAAACCCCAGCATTCAAAGTAACTAGTAACAGATTATGTAGTTTATACTCAAAGTTATAGAAAAAGTTCTACTAACTTAATTATGTCAAGTTGAGTAACTTTAACTAATCATTATTGAGTAAATGGAATCAGAATCAGAATCAGAATCAGAATCATCTTTATTCGCCAAGTGTATGTTGTACACACGAGGAATTTGACTCGGTCAAATGGAACTACATCTGTTTACAAGTAAGCACAACTTTAAAAACACAACTTAATATTAATAATGCATCAATTTTAAATCGCGCTTTTCTGGACACTCAAAGTCACTTTACAGAATTAAGGGATTATTTTTCACTCCACACTTAGTGGTGGTAAACTACTATTGTAGCCACAGCTGCCCTGGGGCAGACTGACAGAGGCGAGGCTGCCATCAGCCCCTCTGATCACCACCAACACTCACTCACACACTACATTCATACTAGGCAATATGGGTGAAGTGCCTTGCCCAAGGGCACAAGGACAGTTGCCACTGGGGTGACTGTCCCCCACTGTGGCTCCTGGAATTCTCAGGGATCTCCCATCCAACTGCTAACCTTAGCTTAGCTTCAGAGAGCTAACAGGATCAGGCAATGACAGGCTGGTATGGCCACAAGTATAACTTAACAGAACTAAGTAATTACATGCTAACAATGATAAAGTCCTGTTATTGCTGTTGTTTCAAATAAGATTATTTGAAAAAAATAAAATAAATAAACAATAATAATAATTAATATACCATATCAATATCGAGGTGATTTTTGTGTATCGTTACACCCCTACAACCGACACATTTTGAAATGAAGACCCAAAACAACAATGTCATAGCTAATTAAAATCTCTTTATTACAATCACATGTACATCATATTCCAAAAGCTTGCCTTGGTGTAAAGTACCCTTTGCACAGACAGATGGAGGTAATGTTACAGACTGGATGGAGGGATTGTCGGATACGTGTGTGTGTGTTAAGGTTAGCCAGCAGCAGGTGTCTGCAGCTTCAGTGTGCTTTTAGTTGTAAATCACAGAAGAACCACAACATCATAACCAACCAACCAACCAACCAACCAACCAACCACCAGCAGCAGCAGCAGCAGCAGCATCTATTTTCAGCCTCTCTGCTCGTCCTTGTGTAACGTAAGCAGAGAGGCTGAAGAGGGAGGGGGCGGCGAGAAAAAATGTCTCCTTTCGTCATTCATTATTCACACTGAGTCACAGCCCGGAGAGGAGAAAAGGGGGGAGGGAAAAGTGAGGAAGTAAACAAGGTTAGTCTACAGTGTTCTGTTTCTCCACCAAACATTTGATGGTATACTCTGAATTTCTATGCTCTGATTTGAGAAAACAAACAGAAAAAATCCCGATTGTGACAATGTAACATGAAGGCTGGAAGCTTTTGGAAGTATTAAGCTTTCCTTTTGCTCACTCAGGTGGTTCTCACCAGGGTTGGGGTCAATTACATTTGTCACAGTTTTCAATTATCCATGTTCAATTACAATTCAATAATGATTATAGTTACCAGCATTTTCCCCAATTACAATTCAATTACAATTGGTTTATTATCCTCAGAAAGTCAATTACATCTACGTACTCAATAACTAAACTTTAATTACAATTCATCACAATTACTGAGCCTGAAATGAATAAGCTAATAAAAGTTAACCTTCCTCTTGTGTTAGCATCTCTTATGATGACGGGTTCTAAATCATCTGTAAAATTCACTAATAACAAATATCTATCATCTAATTTAATTCCTATTTATTGATTACCTTGTTAGGCTTCCTAATCAATGAAAATATAGGTTTTAATATTTTTGTTGTGGGCGTCTGAGCCTTTTTTCTGTCAGTATACTCCTAGATTTTATTTTTTTTAAATGGTATAATGGAGCAAAGCTTGATATGAAACGTATTTTGATAATTGTTAACTACATGCTGTATGTGTAAAACTGTACATAGAACTGTATCATGCTTCCCCAGTTTTGTGTTAAATTATAATTGACATTTTTTATAGAATTTTCATGGCAACTCCAATTACAAAGTTAATTATCTGACCTCAATTATAATTTCATTACGATTACGACCACAACAGATGTTTAAATTACAATTACAAATATAATTATGCCATAATTGTAATTAATTAACAATTACACATTTGTAATTGACCCCGACCCTGGTTCTCAGTGAAACTGGGCATGGCCACTGTACAGGTCGTGAGCAAAGGGCCTATGCTGGAGTAAAAAACACATACATTGCAGATGTAATTCAGTTTCAAGGAGGACTGTTTTAAAACATGTATTAACTCAAATTTGTCATTAAATACCAAGAAGAATTAAACATAAGGCGGGACATTTTTAGTGTGTATTTATATATTTGGTCCTCACAAGGTCATACTTGACCTTGACATTTCACAAAGCTTTTTCTTAAGCTGACAGAACCAGAGGTAGCCTTGATTTACACACACAAGCTTTTGGTGGACAACACGGTTATGATAAAGTGCATTAACTTCTATTCGTAAGCATAGGCCAGCGTCAAAAGTACTTTACAGATTCAGACAAAATTTGGACCAAAGACCGCTTGTACCCCATGGAAGATTCTGTTAAACTTTTGAGGGGATCTGGATCAGTTTAAAAAATGTATATATCCATACTCATCCACGCTCCACCGAGTTTCATCCCGATCATATCCGGATTACGAATGTCATCGCGATTTTTTAAAACAATGGGGGTGTCCATACATTTGGACCTACTGTATTGTAATTAATGAGGATAGAATTTTCTGACAAGCCTTTAAAAGTGTGAGTGATCATATGTACCATGATCAGGATCACTGATCCAGAGATTTCCGAGTGCTCTTGTTTCTTTAAAGTTGATATCCAGAGTTTCTGAGAAATCTGTGTTTATGATTATTTTAAAATGCAAAAGAAATACCTAAAACTAGTCTTTTACTCAAGTCTACTGCCGGTGGTCATTCATATACATTAATGTATATAAGTCCCTCCTTTGTCCTTTAGAACCCTATACAAATCGAAACGATCGCCGAGTGCTCCCAGCCAATAGTCTTTGACTTTGTGTTTTTGAACTTTGCACGGAAACAAAGGCCTCGCGTCACAACAGCAAACAGGTAAATATGATTTTGGCTCTTACCTGACACATAGACCTATATGAATGCAACCCGATGCGACCTTGTTATGTTCCGCCATGCGCATGCAGAAAAGTAGAGGCGTGGCTTCTGGTAGATTGGGAGAGGCGGTGGGAGGAAGTGAGGCTGTTTAAGGCGGGACATTGAGACGTTTCTCAGAAACTCCGGATATCAGCTTTCAGCAATACCAAATATTTTGCCACTTTCATTTACAGCGCATGTATCGAGTGCAGTACTATCTTTAAAGGGTGACTAAACACCTTCACCACTTTTTTCTGCTGAAAACAAATGTATTCGGTATGAAGTAATGTTGTCGACAGATCCTAGTCCAACTCTTTACATTTTAGTCAAAGTATTTCAATTTGACCTAATTTGTTGTAAGATGTAAGAGTGACTGCCTTCCATAGGTTGAAACCCATGGAAGGCAGTCACCCTAACCCTTCCATGGGTTGAAACCAAGCTATTACAGTCAAATCTTATCTATTGGCTGAGAACGGTGGTTTGTGACCCTTCAATAAAAACTAGCACCTGTTGACTCTGCAATCTGTGGTAAGTAGGTTAGGTTGAGAGAATTGTGAATAAAGAGTTAGAGTGAATATTGAGTAGCTGGTTAGCATAGCATGGATTGTTCTTTGGAGATTTTATTGTATAAACTGAGCATGTCATGATCGAGGCATTTCTTGAATTTTTCCCCTAGTGGCTGATCTGCCAAAACCTGGGTTTGAGTTGCTCCTTAAGAAGCTTAGTAAATGTTATTTATTAGGTTCAGAAAAGCGTTGTGTGCTGGTTCTGTTTCCTTAACCCTGTCTCATGCTAGAGGGTTTATCATACTTCATTTCAATGGATTCCAGATTAGGTGACCGTGACATCATCAGTGGGTGTGTCACATTCACATTGAAGACAAGAACTCGTAAACAAGAATAGTTAGCTTTGTTTGGCATGGCAATAGCAATGTCTGAAAAAATACAAAACATATACATATACTTTTTAACTCAGAAGTTTAGTGTATCTCCTGATTCTCTAGAGTTGGCACTCATTGTATTGTTGGACAAAAGTAATTATCTAATCAAAATCAACAGAACTTTTGGCGTGTAGTGTTTTGGCACAATTTTCTTAACTTTTGCGGTGTGGTGAACTGATGCTTTAGTTCTGCAGGTTTAAAAGTGGCCTGCCTCCATGAAATGACTAAGAATCAAAATTGAAACTAGAGCTGGAACCAGTACTTTAGTGATCTGAACTAGGTCATACGGTTCGGAAACGGCTAATCGATTGGTTTTTTTAATCGCGACCTGCTAATTAAGCTCGTCCTCAACAGGCTGTAAGTGTGCTTTTCAATTTGTGCAATAAACTATCAACACAATCTCGTGGTTAAATGCCACCCTGTCACAAAAAATAGACTTTTATGTTTTGTGTGTGCCAACACGACTTTTCTTTTTTGTGTGCTGCGGGCACAATTTTCAAACTCAACGGGTTTCGGTCAGAAGAAATTTTGTGCGATTGCATCTTATTGCAGCACTTCATCAAGGGTTTGGATTATGGTTAAGACCAGAAATCGCTTTTTCGTGACATGCAACTCGAACAAATATTGTGACCTGCAGCACATAAAACATGAAGGGATTGTGTTGCCACGCACAAAAATTCACAAACTTTGTGAGACTGAGCTCTAAAGTATTGTAAGTATTCTATTTAAGGTGCCCTTCGTACAAGGCCTTAAGGTTCATGCCTAGGTTCAATAATTTGCTTCCAGTGTTCATGTCAACAAACACCCTCCTAAATATAGAATTTCTGTAGGAATCATCAAAAAAAGGTCTGCTTTGAAAATAGGAGGTGGTCTTGTAAGCATTACAGTGTCAGTGACGTCAGTAAATATTCATAACAAACTGAACCACTATGAATGTTGACAGTATTTGTGAAACATAGTAAGATAATATCACACAGCTTTCTAATCCCATGAGACACCATTGGAGGCATCTGGTGGGGGGATCGTGTCCCACCCTAAACTGCACCATCTGACAAAATCAATATGTACATGTCAGGTTAACACAAAGAAATGCTAAATTTCAATCCCGCAATTCAAAACCACAATAATATTCACAGGTTGTGTCCACGCCTTGGTAAATCACAGCGTCATTTGTTCCCGTGTAAATTATTTTGTGTTGAAACATTTTAAAGATCATAAAAACTGTTGAACTATCACAACAAAGTATTGAAATATCCCCAACACAATCACGAGAAACTAGATTTTTCTTAGATTCCTCCATAAATCACTAAGATAATAAGTTAATAAAGGAAACATCGACACACAATTTCGTTCTATCTACAGTCATTCCACTGGCCTCAGTCCCGGGTGTTGATAGGTTGGGAAACAGTTTGTATAAAAACCATGTGCAAAAAAGTTGTTTTCTTGGGTGACATCTGATGGAAAACGTTAAGTAACATTGTGAATATCTACATATCCCCTTACTGTTGCTGGTCTACGTTTACCATGCATTTGAGGTGTCACTTTGTGCATGTGTTTGATTGAAATCAAGTCGCTTAAAATAATGGTGCAGACGACTTTATGGATGACTCAAGGTATTATTGCATGATTTCCTGCACTGCAGAATTTACACTAATGCTGTTTGCATATATTGTCTGTTGGCAGGATTAGGTCATAAGTATGGATTTTGACAACATTTTAACCAAAGATAGACCTTATTCCATTAGATTTTGGAGAGGATCTGGAACAATATACTGATTCTGGATCAGGTTAAAAAAAATCCTAATCTCTAATAATTTGCGAAATTTCAAAAATTCATACCTAACGAACCAATCTATGAAATTTTATTTAGGGTTGATTTTCCAATTACACCTCCAAGTTTCATCCAGATGTGATCTGGTTTCTTGCATTTCTTTGCAATTTTTCGAAAGAAATATGGGTGCCCATACATTTGGACCTACTGTATCATTAATTATGGAGTGAATTAAAGAGTGAATCTCGATCCGGATCATGGATCGAGATAACTGATTCACTAACTAATATCTGGCAAGGAAGATATTTGTTGCTCGGCGGAGGTTTGTAGAAAATGTTTTAGATGGATCTGTAAACAATGCTTTGATGACAATTATACAATATTTTTTTGGATGTTGAAGTGAAGCTGAAGTGAGAGTTATGTGTCTCATCCTTTTTGCACAGTTCAGGTACACCAAATCATTGTGTTCCTTTAAGATTTGAGTCCCAACTTAGATTTTGACACTAATTTTCCTCATTATTCTAAGTCAACGCATAAAGCATGTGATGACATGAACTCTAATTGTTTGGTTGTTTGCTATTGGTTGTAACATGCAAACACTTGGTTTTATGTGATGGGCTTTACACACACAAACGTACAGTGCTTTACAGTGGTTCTACTCACATAAAGCCACCTGTTGATGTGATGCACAGTAAAGACAGTGAAGATGTTTTTCATCTCGTATATTTAAACAAGGAACAATGGAGCATTTGTGTCAATCATCTTGTCCTTAAAGCCAGTGGCAGCTCCTCTTTGTGCTTCACATGTAAAGGATGATTTGTGTATTTCATATGTTGATTACTTGCATGGTTTTATCATCTAATTACTTCAACACATGTGCTTCATGCTGCTGTCCATAGAGTAGTAAATAATGCATTGACACCAGAAACATGACTCAAATGGACAGGCAGGAGGCTGGGTGGCAAATATTGGGTGTGAGTTCGCAGGGGAGGTCAGGTAATGTACTGCAAGTACCAGAAAGGACAAACCTAGCATCTAGCTTTGAGGTTTAAGGTTGCAACAAATCAAACCCAATGATTTTTTGCCCCTCAAAACATGTACAATACCCTAAAATACTGGAGAAATTTGAACTAAAAAGGGTGTTCACCACTGGGGCGAAAAAAGGACAGTCCTTTGTATTCAAAACCAGACTAAAAGCCCCAACAAGTAGGTCAAACTAAATGTTGCATTTCCATGATCAGATCACCCTTTTTCTACACACACTTTAGTCAGATGTGGTGTCCATGCATTTAGACAGTGGTCACTGTCAGCAAAGAGCTAGAACACATGATGTCCTCATGGTTGTCCAGCCTAGTCCCATGAGTCAGCAGCTCCTCTACTGTCGTCCAGTCATCCAACAGCTTTCTGTTCCGCAAACGGCTCAGCTTTCTCTGACTGAGCTCCAGGACCGTGTTGCACCGTCCATCTCCCTCTCCTCTGATGTCCATTCCTCCTCCATCTATGACTGATGCTCCTCTTCCTCCCACTGTGATAAGTCCTCCCCTGTTGGGGGTGTCCCGTACAGTCCCTGCTCTCGCTTGCAATTGCTGCTGCCTTTGCTCACGGGCTAACAAGAAGTGTTCCCTCCTCTCTGTTCGGCTCCAATACCGACCTAGCAGCATGTCAGTACTCGTCTCCTCATCCGTGCTCATCCCGCTGCGCTCATCAGCCAGCTGCGATGCTCTGTCTCTCAGTAACTGGCTTCTTGAGACCCGAGAGTTAGGGTTAGGTTTGGAGCTTGGAGGAACCTTTGGCTGAGTCATGCTGGAACTTGTGTTGATCTGTGTTTTATTTGCATCCCATCCAGAAGCAGCGCCGCCACCAGTGTGACCTTCCAGCGTGCTGTAGAGACCTCTTCCTCCACTGCCCCCGTGAGACTGCCGACTGGCCTGTTTAGGCCACGTATCGTTGATGTCTCCGACCTGAGGAGGGTGGACCACACCCTGGTGGTTATAATGTTGCTCTCTGGCACGGCTTCTCTCCAGCTCTTGTCGTTCTCTTTCCATCTCCTCCTGGATCTTTCTCTCCCTCTCAAGCTCTTTCTCCTGTTGCATTAGCCGGTTTTGTTTCATTTCTCTCTCCATCTCTTGTTCTCCCTCATCCATAACCGGCTCAGGCATCAAAATCCGTTCCTGCGAGTGCCACCAGTCGTGATGAGGGATCTGCCCGTTAGGATTGCTCTCATAGCAGTGCTCATGATTGTTACCAACCATACAATGTCCTAGAGCTGAGGGGTGTTGCTGAGGAGATAGAGACATCCCTGCAGCATGAGAAGGCATCAGTAGCTCTCCTTGCTCTGACACACCTCGTGGACCAACGTTGGGTGGAGGGACGCCTCCACAGTGGTGTAGTGTTGCTGCACAGTAGGAGGGGGAGGCTGGGTGACTGGCCCTGCGGCGGTACTCATGAGGAGGAGGGTGATAGTGCAAGGTTCGGCTTCTCCTCAGCATCCCCATTGAGCTGGAACTTTGATAATGCTGCTGCTGCTGAATGGGAACCAGCGGTCTCCGGTGGCTGGACGGGGTGCTGCAGGTGGAGAGGACGGGACCGGCCATTCGTGGGACCCCAGCATGACTGTATGAAGGGTTAAAAAGAGCTCCACTGCTGGAGCTGTGACGGTTCAGGCAGGGTCGGTCAGCTTTGTGAAACTGGACTGATGAGACCCTGAAAACAAAGAAACAAAAAGTAACCTCAACTATTTTTGCAAATAAATTTACTTCACAAGTAGATGTGATCCTTAACAAGTGATTGGGAAATAATTGGTATTACTATCAGTGTTAATCATAGTTTTCATAGATTCCATTCAGTAATACTTTACTTGAAGTTGTATACATAAGGCTGACATTACACTGTCATGAATAAGGTGTCATGAAGGCTGTAACTTAGTGTCGTTTGCTAAATTATGACACCTTTGAAGCTATGTTGGCATTTTTTGGGTTAGGTGGAGGGATCTAGTGGGGCTAGGTAAAGTAACGTTTTTTCTCAATGAGACGCCCGAGAAGTTCTGAGCCTTCCCAGTTAGATGGGAATCAAAGGTAGGCACAGGCCAACGCCTTTCTTTGGTGTTCGGTTAGGGTTAGGGTTAGGGTTAGGGGTTATGTTTAACAAAGAGTTAGGGTAAGGGTAACGAACAACACCTAATGACAGCCTTCATGACAGCTTATTCATGCTAATGAGAGTAACGAGTCATCAGGGTAGGCAAGGCAGGCAGTGCCTACCCAAGGGTGAACTGATATTTTGATTATTTGTTTTAATTATAATATAATTATAAATTATTTATTTTTCAATTTCCGATAGCCTACAGTACCTATAAGTTTTAAAGTGTTAGCATTTTGTGCTTTTCATAGCCCAAATTGCTAAACATCGCTATTTCCTAACCGCTGTAAGGCAGAAGGAGGCCACACCCTTTCTCAAAAGCACATTGCTGCTCTGCCTCTGTTCCCGTAGCGTGTTTTATGTGTTTGCGCATGCGCAGTCAGTTCCCCAAGATGACAATCATTTAATCATCCAAAGGCAGCTCTCTACGCTGCCTTTGGACGTAACCGTGCTATGCTAAATGCTATACGTAAGTTCACAGTGCATTAGTGAAGTCATATCACGTGACCGCTGCTGCTACGTTCTTTTTTTTGAGGAAAAACGACAGTTTTTAAAAGATGAGAGACCAACACCTGAGCTACCAGACCTTCAGCAAAGGTAATGTCAGAAAATTGTTTGTATTTTCTACAGTGAAAGGCACACAAGGAAGGATTTTGGCTTTGTGGATGCGCCTCTCTGAGGCTGTTCTGAGTTGTTGTCACGAGATATATCTTGTATGGAGGCTATACTAAATAACTGTTTATGTTTATTTAATGGTGCTTTACAAAGTTGATTTTGATGGCTAAATGCTCGTTCATGTGGATCTTAATGGGTTTTTTCTTTCTCATTATGAATTTCATATTTTTATAAGCGCATTGAGATGACTTTGTTGTAAATTGCGCTAAATGAACGCCAGCAGAAACATATGACATTGTCATTGGTGTTGACATTGGTGGCCTCGATTAGGAACGCCCTGCCCACCCAACCCTAGTGCTCACGGCACGTCACTGCTAATGACAGGTGTCATGTCATAATAATGACAGCCTGATGTTAGCTTAATTTTTTAAGTGGCAATAGCGAGACGACTTAATAAAAAAAAACTACATGTGAACTCAAACTAGATACAAATGTATTGATATTTGCTTTAACTTGTTCACCTGAAGAGTCTTCGAGGTGGAAGGTCCATCATAGGACCCTGGTCCTCTTCCATCTCCAGCTGCAGGCGCTGACAATGAGGCTGCATGGTCAGTGCCTCGGGAATAGCCTCCAGTAGCTCCCGATGACTTTTGGGACAGCTGTCGCGCCTCTCACGCCTCTCGCATACTTCGCCCTGATGTTGCAGCCTGGCATTGTACAGACGCATCCGCTTCTCCAGCAGCCTTTGGAAGTGTCTGAACTCTCCAGTGCTCACACTGTAAAAGCCTGAGTCACTGAGCTCTGACGAAATGAAAGATTCAGAAGAAGGGGAGCCACCTCCATAACCACCGCATCCTCCTGGAGCAAGACCCCCGTGGGAATGACAATCTTCCAGGCCTCCTTCCTCGGTTTCAAGGCCTGACAGGTCACCTTGATGGATGGAGCCATCAGTCCAACCCAGACCGCTGTCCAGCTCATGGTGAAGAGGCAGATAGCCCAGCGGCTTGTCCAGCATGTAGTCCTCATCATCGGTCTGGAGCAAAGTGCACACAGTTCAAGAGATTGTAAAAGAAATTTCATGCAAAACAGTTTATGCAATAACTAAACATTGCACTTCTTTTCCACTTAGCTCAACTGAATTTACTTTATTCAAACCAAGATGTCGCTACTGGACAAAAGCTGAAGAATTGTGGTTTTTTGGATACCTGACTGTGACAGGCATTGGGCTCCTCCATGCTTGTGTTGCAGCATCCCATCAGGCAGTTGTGTCCCTTTGGTCGACGATGAGCAAGTTTAGAATCCTGGGTGTTAAATATGAAATGTCATTTTTTTGGTGATTTCGAAGTAACGAGTTTTAACACAAATTTAAACGTGTGTGTTAATAACCAACACAAAATTACAAAACTTAGGTCTGTTTACTTGGAACTAAATTCACTTTCCATGATTCAACATTTTTCTACCATCATTTCAAGTGTGCAGTTTAGCATTTTTATGTAAACATATTTGTGTGGTTCTCAGTGTCACCTGGTGATTGATATCCACTGTGTCCCGTGGGGAGCTGGAAAGGTAGCTGTAGCGTCCATCACAGTGGTCTTGTGGCAAAGATAGATGGTTGTAATAATGTCTGAGAAGGACAAAAAAGGGACAATTTGGCATTTTTACAAACCATATTTGGACATTTTTGATAATCATGACTAAGGAACTGAATCAAGCTGTGTTTATCTTTTCATTAGATTCCTCAGCAAGTGGTGTCTATTCAAGTTTTACAAATACTTTTACATATACATCCTGTAAGCTGAGTGTGCAAATGCATTCATGTGTGAGCATGTTTTATTACGTAACATGATGTTAATTGGAACCTTTACTACAAATTGGTTGCTTGTTGAGTAAAATACAATAGCAGAATAACCTAAATAAAAGACCCAAAGAAAAAATGTTAAATTGACTTGTTGTTGTTGTTCTTGGTTAATGGCGTGTTGCAACCAACTTGAATAGGTGCATATCACCACCTACTGTACTGGAGTATGTAAATCTTGGTGCCATCTACTTTCGGCTGCTAGAAAAAAATATATAATAATATTTTTTTTTTAAATGGTAAATGGACTGCCATGCAAGGTGCAAGTCGACCATTGGGAGCAACATAGGGTTCAGGGTCCTGCCCAAGGACACTTTGACAAGTATAGACTGGGATCGAACCCCCAACCTCTTTATCAGAAGGAAACCTCTTTGCATACATAACAAACCGCAATAGGAATTTACAGCATTTTAATTTCTCAGAAAAAATACATACAGTATTTAAGGGATAATCATCTGGAAAAGCACAGTATTGAACTAAAATTTTTTATTTATTATTATTCATTAAATTTATGAAAAATTCTGAGTAGTGAAGGCAAGTGATGCTCCTCGTTGAGGAACATCTGACAGACCACTGAACACTCACACCACGGTTGGTGTCAATTACATTTTTATTTATTTGTTAATTATGTTTTGGGTTCAATGAAAATATAGGTTTAATATTTTTTTTCAATGTTAAAATGTGGGAAAGCTTGATATGAAAACACATTTTCATAATTGTTACCTACATATGTAGAACTGTAGATAGAACTGTAACATGGTTCCGCAGTTTTGCCTTAAATTATAATTGACAATTTTCATAGAATTGTCAATTATAATTGAATAGAATTACAAAGCGAATTACAATTTAATTACAAGTACGACAGAAACAAATTTTTAAAATTACAATTACATTTATAATTACGCCATAATTGTAATAAATCATCAATTATGCAATTGCAGTTATAATTTTATGCATCAATGCCGATGTGTTGCTCTTTGTAAAACTACGTCCACACCCATCATAACACAGTGACATGAGTGAACACCACTGAGAAGAAAAACCTCTATTTACTCTTCATAATCTCAGAAAACATCAGCCTGTGGGTGCTGCCGGAAGTGGTCAATGTTCAGGTTGTGTACCTGTCCTGGAAGGAGGGGCTCGATGTGTTAAGCCCCGCCCCCATCAGTGGCAGTGGTAGGTTGAGATGCTGTAAGTTAAGTGGAAGTGGTTCCCACGATGCTGCTCCTTTGCCACCACGCGCCCTCTGGCTCTTGATCTGCATTGTGATTGGACGTTGATTGGCAGCGAGGATTCGCAAAGCATCCCGTTGGCTCATGTGTGCTAGGCTCCGCCCATTCGTCTTTAAGGAAAAAAAGAAGCAGCTATGTTTTAGAGATCAATCACACATCCATGGCCAAGCCCAGGACAGCTGGTCAAAAATAAATACATACTTAATGTCTCTCATGTTGGACTTGTCCTTTATTTTGAAAGAAACTTTTCTTTTGACAGGCATACTGTGAAATGCATGTTGCACAAGAAAACATATAGATTTAATAAAAAAAAAAAAAAAAAAAAAAAAAAGATATACTGTATGTGTGTTTTGAACACTAAAAAAAAACTAAATTTGGTTGGTTGAATTCTAAAAAAAAGTGGGTCACGATTTAATGACAGGGGAAAAATGTGGGCCCCAGGGTGAGACCAGTTGAGAACCCAACTCCCAATTACGATGTGAACACACAAGTTAATTTAACACTAATTATGATCACACATGCTGCAGTTACATGATATTAAGTTTATAATTACTGATAATAGGAAAGTTATTTAAGTCAGTCAAACATTGGAAACGTTTAAAGAGGCCATGGATGAAAAGACGATTACAGACACAAATGTGAATTATTTAATCAGAGATGATAAAACACAGTAAAATAATCTACATAATTTTGCTATACTTTGTCTCTGTGTTAATACAAACAAAGCCACAAACACATTAAAGCAATGAGCTGCACAATGAAAAGTCAACTCATCATGCTTTGCGTACCATTCAAGATGGCGACCTCGCTGGCTCTTTAAACCTAAAAAAAAGCTCTTCTTTAAAAGGCAATACTTTGATTTACATGATGATATAAGTACAATGTTTTCCCTACTCTGCAAATAATTTCTTGATTTTATTATTGATTCATTATGAGCTTTTACAAACACCAGGGAAGTTTTATAGTAAATATGTGTAGGTTGTATATCATTGTTATGTGACTTAGAAATTTGATCACACTTTACTTGAAGTTTTATACATAAAGGCTGACATTACGCTGTCATTATTATGACACTTATCATTAGCATGAATAAGGTGTCATGAAGTGTCATTCATTACCCTAACCCCTAATCCTAACCTGAACCCTAACCCCACTAGATCCCTCCACTAACCCAAAAAATGCCAACATAGCTCCAAAGGTGTCATAATCCAGTGGATGACAATGATTGACAGCTTTCATGACATCTTATTCATGCTAATGACAGATAATGACTGCATAATGTCAGCCTTATGTATAAAACTTCAAGTAAAGTGTTACCAGAATTTAATTATGTATGAATATATAGATATATAGAAGATTTGCCCCTGGTGATGTCATTTTTACATTATAAATGTCTTATTAGTGATTTATTTAGGGCTCTCAGTCTTCTGTTTGTTTAGTAGGTAGAACAAAAATGACTCTTCTGATGTTGAAGGATGTGGATTATTGATGACCTTAAACAATGTCCAAACATTGACGTGTTGGAAATAAATTATAGAGAATTTTTTTTTTCATGAGATACAAATATGACAAGCTTAGATTATGCTATGCTGGCCTTTTTTTTTTTTTTTTTTAATTTTATGTAGAATTATTTAAAGGTGACCGTGGGATAGTTCATTGGATGTTTTATTGAAGCACTGAGATTGAATGAGTTAATAAGTTATGGAATACATCAGAATACATCAGTGTCGTGACAGAGGCTGATGTTTTTATTGGAGCGACCAGATTGGGGCCATTGCGCATTCATGAAACATAAGGAATAATTTCCTTATGTAGCATACAACATGCTAATATCAATGCATGAAGAACATATTTATAATATTTTTCAATGCATTTTTTTTTTTACAGTGAAAATGTAATAGCTGTCATCTTTTACAGTGTTACCAGCCTTCATTTGCTAACTATGCATTCTCTGGTTTCAACCAAACATCTCAGGCACTGAGAGAAAAGTCTTCCTCTGGCACATTTACTGTACAAACTACTTCCTGTGGCAGAACTGTGGGATTACCTCCCCTAAACTCTAATGACTCTATGAAAATGACGTTAAAGTGTAAAGTGGCCCCTTTGAATGAATGTAATGGCTGTTCACCTTCCTCGACGGCTCCAATCAATCTAACATTCAGGTTTTTGGATTGTGGGAGAAAACCCACACAAGCACGGGGAGAACATGCAAACTCCACAAAGAAAGGATCAGAGTTGATCACAGGACCGTCTTGCTGCAAAGAAGATGTGCTAACCACTTTGTCACCGTGCTCCCATAATTAGCAACCATTTATCAATTAACCCTATTCAACATGTTTGGTAAAATGTTGTGATATTAATCAAGAGGCAGTGGCTATCCGTACGGTTGTCGTATCAATATGAGTCAGTAGTGGCGAGTGCAATCCTCGACGTTGTTGTTTGCTGGGGGAGCAGACTGAGGGTCGCAGACGCCAACAGACTTATCCACATGGCCAGTGACGTTGTGGGGATTAAATGGACTCTGACAGTGGTGACAAAGAGGAGAAGCCTTTCCAAGGTGAAGGCCATCTTGGTCAATGAGTCCCACCCACTCCATGATGTGCTGGTCAGTCACAGAAGAACCTTCAGCACCAGGCTGATCCAACCATGGACGCTACAAGAAATCATTCCTGTCTGTGGCGATCAAACTTATTATTCATCACTGTAACCTCATAGCTTGATTGTTGTACATATCTAAATCATATTTGTATATTTGTATTATTTTTGTAAATATCTGTATTATATTTGTTTATAATTTGTATATTTGTATTATTATTATTATTAGTAGTAGTAGTAGTAGTATTATCTATCCTACTTTATTTTCTACTACTGTAATGTGTGTGTATCTGGTCCCTATTTTTAACAGTGTTTTACTTAATTACTGTATACACTTATTTAATGTTTATTCTTTCTTTCATTTTTATTAATGTTTTTATTCTTTTATTTGTGATTTTTCTCTGTGGCTGTAACAAACGCAATTTCCCCCTGGGATTAATAAAGGAATTCTGATTCTGATTCTGATTCTGATTCTGATTCTGATTCTGATATACCAACATTCTATTTGTGCACAGCACTCCTCAATGGCCAGTTTAGGTCGCGTGACTAACACTAAACCTAAGACTCAACCTTTACCTAACCCTAACCCTAACCCTAAAAATTGTTGCGATATTGGGTTATAACCTAACCCTAGACCTAAGACGTTACGTACATGTATTTTGGTAAACATACCAATAGCACCGGAGGTTGTCCGTACGACAACCGTACAAATAGAAACTTTCTAATTAAGAAAGATGATGAAATGGAAACAAAACAAAGAGGGTAAAGTGGCAGAGAAATGGGAAACCACTGAAATAGAGTTCAGGAAAGTCTAAGTTCCTACAACAGGGGTGGTCAGATTGATACAGAAACTAATAACATCATTTTTACAACAGGTTGTAACAGTTATTGTATCTCATAAATGTTTGCAATTGATGTTTAATTAATTGTGCCAAATAATCAGAATCAGAATCAGAATAGTTTTATTTGCCAAGTAGAGTTTTAACAATATAAGGAATAGGACTTGGTGGATGGTGCAAAAAAAAAAAAAAAACTAAACAAAAAACAAACCAGAGACCAGAACCAGATGTTCTGTGCATGTTGTTGATTCTCAACTGGAAAAGGAAACATTTAAAAACAAAATGAGCCACACTAAACCCTCAAAGTTGTATAAATTTGAATAAAACAATGTAAGCAGATCTTTGAAATGGCAAAAACGTGCATTAATGGATCATAATCATCACTTTATTATAATCCCACAATTTGTCCAGCTGGAAGATGCTAATGACATCAGGGAAACCCTTTCCAAGAACAAACAGCCTGAAACAATGCTAGAATACAGTGTGTAACACGCGCTAAAGAATCCTCCATATGGAAGGTGGGACCCAATGTTCCAAAGCATAACAGTGCATCATTCAGCCATGTGTTGCCATGAAACACACACTCCTCACACACACTACAAGGCATGTGTCACACACACACACACACACACACACAAATGTACAGAAGAAATGTGAATAATCAGATTTAGTCACTTTCTTGCAATGTTCAACAACTGCAGTGAATTGGTTTTAAACCTATAAGTTTCTACCTTTAGGTTACATAACTACATTCAGTAATCATACATACTATGACATGTGATATGATATCCATAGCATCTACAATGGGTGTGTCAAGTTCATGAGTAACATTTGGGGGGCGGACCAGAAAAAAACAAAACATTTGACTTTCCAACACTGTATGGCTACTGCTGGGAACGATAATTAACAACTGTACCTGTTTTTCATCCAAATGTTGTTCTCATGCACCACCACTGATGTCATGTTAGCCTCAAAAAGTGCGACAATGTGACATTTTTGGAGTTTTCACGGATTGAAAACAAAAACATTGGCGGAGGTCGATATTTTGGTTTTTCACTGAAACACCTGATTACTGCCGAAATCGGAGAGAAGTCATATCACGGAAAAACACGATAAACAAACCAGAACAAAGTGATGTCAAGTGACTCAATGTCTGACAAAGAAACACAAGAAATCACGTTAAGAATACAAAAAAACATGTAGCTTTATCGCCATCTTTGCATTCTTTTACGAAACTCCAAATCCCACAATGCAACACACAAAATATTTCTGAAGTTATAGTCACACGACCATTTAAAAACGAATGTGGAGTAAAATTGTGAAGAAATTCTACCATTTTTTGGAAGAAATTAAAAAAAGAAATGTAAAAAAAAATTGTCAGGGTCAGCCTTCCTGCCAGGCAAACCAGGCGGCCGGCTTGGGCACCATCTGCTGGAGCGGTGCCACAATGTAGCCCCCCTCCCCCAAATAAAAAAAAAAAAATAATTAAAAATATAAAATAAACATGAAACACCATTTACAACCACTGTACATTTTTTTTAATCTCATTTGAATATTAATATTAAAAATCTTTATTTATCCATGTTTATGCATATTTATCATAATTTAATTCTTGTTCTATTCTATATAATTCTATTGTGTTCTTTGGTTTTAATATTTTTATTACTGACTATTAGAACCAAACAAAAAAGTAGAAATTTCATTGCACTAAAACTTTTATATTTTATTTTAACTTTTGATTTCACTGTTTTGCATTGCCTTTGGATTTTGCACCATTGTTGTTGTTGTTCCCTCAGGATATTTGCACTGTGTTATATTGTATTATAGTGTATTATACAAATTTTTAAAATCGGTTGTATTTCTTTCAATGGTTTGTTGTGTCACAGAATTGCATTTTTTTGTCTTGATTTTTAAAATAAATAGTGTATAGACTTAAAAAAAAAACAATAACTACTTGTTGGGGGTGGCAAAGTCCACTCTTGCTTGGGGCATCAAATGACCTAAAGCCGGCCCTGGTTATAGTCCCCAGCAGTTTTACTTTAGAGAAATCAAAAGGTATATGTTCAAGAGAAAGCACTAAGTCACAAATGTTTAGGAGTGAACAGTAGGATGCGTTACTTTTGACTTCATTACGTTTGTACGTATTGTCCTCATTACGTGGTACAAAGTCATTCTGTGGACTTTATGGACATTATGGTCGGCCCACAGCCGTGATGTCGACACTTTAAAGTAGGGAAACTCATTTTAGTTCAGGTTCAAATACAGTCCTATTCCATCTCAAGTAAAATGCAGATTTTAGATGGGAAAATTAGCAATTCCATCATTGGTGTGCTCTAGTTTGCACTTCCACATATACAGTAAATTATATACAGTATGAAAGGCACCAACAATATCCCATCAATAAGTGACAAATTCAGATTACACATACATTACACATAGTTATTTGATTTTGTGACCAATTTTTATTCAGTTTGGGGCCATTTTTTGTACTATTTGAGTTCCTACAACAATTTGAGATAAAAAATGATGATTTTAATTGAATTTGTGTATTTGGAGGGAATTAGTTGATATTTCACACAATGATAAATGTTTTCTCTGTCATTTTTACATTCTCCTGCAGGCTGAATTAGATTCTGTACAGGGCCGGATTAGGCCCCCGGGTCTTGAGTTTGACACATGCTTTAAAAGAAAAGGGGTTATTGTACAAAGCAAAAGTTCAGAATAAGTTTGGGTTTGAGGAACCACCAGTTTAAGACGTTTAATCCATCAGGCATTTTATAATTTGTACATAAATTGGCCTATACTTACAATCTAGATCATGTTTTAACATATTTTGTTCCTCATATAATTAGACAAATTACATTATTTTCTATGTATAAATCACATCAGGAGGTGTTTTTCATCCAAAAACAACAAGAGGTTCAGTTTTCTTAAAAAAAACATTTCAAGTGCAATAAATGAATGAATGTCACTGATTGTCAATTTTCTGCGATGGCTTATTTTTTCCAAAACACTGTAATGATCTAGAAGATAATTTCAGGTTAGACAAACATAATAACGATGGCTAGTGTTCAGCTGGTTTAGCTGCCAGCCTATGGCTTAGAAAGAGGATTTTAGACTAAGGCTGGAGGAACAGACTCTGCTGTGTACTCTGGAATTTTGAAGCTTCTGCAGCTTTTTTTTTTTCCCCAAAATCCCAAACCCCAGATTTCCAAACAGGAATAGATTCTGAGAAAACAACTTGAATAAATATTGCATTTGCAGGCTCTTCTGGAATTCTGTTCTGAGATTTAACATTATGATCTTTTTTAGTTACAATTTCACTGATCAGATATTTATACTATACAAAACAAAGATTGCAAATTATCACTAAGAATAAACACTTCCCTAATGGCATGAGTCAAAAAATAACAACCACGGTGTCTGAAAGTGCTAATTTCGACTGTGCTTTCACACTAAAAATGTGACGTGAGAAGTCTGTGGTACAAACTGCGTGGGGGGGTGAATATTAAAGATACAACTGCTTACCTAATCAGAACATGCTGTTAAGCTCTGGAGTTATGGGAGTTTCGTCCTCACACGTAAACTAAGGTATATTTCAGTTGGTTTGTTTAATTAAAAAGACCAAAAACAGCAAAACAACCATCAAAACTCCTAAAGGAATGCATCAATACAGTCATGCATTATGGGTAAAAGAGCTTTCATCATTACAGGGATCAAATCCTAGCTCACATTCTGCCATTTAAATGAATATATGTCCTCAATATTGTTCTAAATACTGGTTTAATGTTACGCAATTGGTCACAAGACACTATATGGTCGGATGGAGGACGGTTTTTCCAGTGCATGATACGCAGTCAGAGCAAGTCAAATAAAATGTGCACATATGTGTTTAAAGTTTAAGGAAAATGCATGAAAACCTGCATTCCCTCTTGCTTCAATTGTAACATGAAATCCAGAACATCATGACAATCATGAGTCACCACAGAAATGCTCGCACACATCAATGTACAGCGAGAGATGGGAAGCACAAAATGGCACCTGAATGTACGGTGGGTGCAGAGAGGCGAGCTCTCAGGAGGTAAAGATAGGAACAAGGAGATATGACTCATACAAGTACATTATCCAATTATGAAATTACATTTATTAAGGAAATATGGTTGCCTGTGGTCCACGCACACACACACACACACAAGCACAGTAGCCGTGATCTTGATTCCATTTAAATCTGCACAGGAAGCTTTAGCATGAACATCTTCTTTAATATATATATTAAAAACATTTAAAAAAAAGAAAGCATAAGCATCAGTTTTGTCAGAATCTCACCGATTGGTCGCTCATCCATGGTCCAGATAGCCAGCACCCCATCGTCACGGCAACAGTGGAGACAGCTTTCTTTGATTTGGATGAGATTCAGCAATGCTGCTGCTGCTGCTTCCTTCAGCAGATCCTCTTTCTTCTTCTGGGTTCTCTCTCCCCTCCTCCCTTTCACTTCGCCTCCCTGCTCAGCATGTGTGCTATTTGCTTGATGTTTCTCCTCTTTTGCTCTCATTTATCATCTTGTTTCCTCAGCATCTCCATCCTTGCCCCTCCCTGTTCTCCAGTGCTCCAGATCCGAGCATCATCCAGCACGCACAGACATACACTTTCAATACACGAGGAGATGCAACCATAGAGGAGAGCACAGGCTGGCACAGTGAGTTCAGAGATGGAGAGGGGAAACACTCAGCCTCACAGCCAGCACGGTGTCTGATTGGAGGCTTTTCCTGGGTGGGGGAGCCAATCAGACGCTGCGTTTTCCCTGTGGACGTTTTCCTCTGTGGCTGAAAGTGCTCGACGAAGCCTAGTGCAGGATGCAGCCTCTGCTGCAGTAGTGCACGCACTCACTAACCGAGCGAATACAACATGCATCCATCCATCTACTAACTATACCCACAGGGTCTCCCCCTAACAGATGCATTGTGGGAGATGAAGTATAGCCCATAAATGTTCCTATCAAGAGTGTGTTGTCTAAGCCAGAAGTGCCCACACACTTTCTACTTCTAAAATGGTCTGGTCATGGAGATGGAGATGTGCATTAGTAACAGGATGTATATTGATACAGTCTAAGGATGGCCCACTTATTTATTTAAAATCAAACCTGAATATTACAGCAAACTAATGCAGACAAGCCTGCAATGATGAAAGCAGAACCAACGCCTTATTTTTGCACCAATATGTAAAAAACAATCATATACAGTAAATAGGTCAGGCAACGACGGTTGCTGGGCGCTAGATGACAATCAACTTTCGTTTTTCGGGGTCTGAGCGTTGATGCGTATACATCCATAGATTATACCTACCAAATTTCACCCCGATCCGTTCACGAATAACAGAGGAGTAGCGATTTTAACTAGCGTACACAACAAGAAGAAAAAGAAGAAGAAGAACAACAACAAAGTGAGTGGCGTTTTCAGTTCGGTAACCCGACCTAAAAAAAAATGGCGGCTTAGTGGTTAGCCATCCGCCTCACCGCAAGAAGGCCCTGGGTTCAAGTCCTGGGGTGGAGACTTGGGTCCTTCCTGTGTGGAGTTTGCATGTTCTGCCCGTGCTGGCGTGGGTTTACTCCGGGTCCTCCGGTTTCTTACCACAATCCAAAAACATGACTGTTAGGTTAACTGGAGTTGCTAAATGTGAGTGTCAGTTGTTGTTTGTCTGAGTGTTGCCCTGCGATGGACTGGCGCCCTGTTCAGGGTGTACCCATAGCTAGCACTCAATGAGAGCTGGGGTTAGGCACCAGCAGACAAAATGTCAGGGTCACAAAATGGATGAATGGATTAATGGATGTCTGAAAGGTTTCAGTAATAAAATGGTCAAAATTTCTTGCTTTTTTTTTTAGCTTTAGGTAAAATGTGTATTAAATGAATATACAGTATAATATTGTTTTAAATCGATCAATGGCCTCTGAATTGAGTTGAAAATGCAACCGTGGCAGACTGTGAATATAGGCAAATATACCGTATATGATCCAAAGGATCAACATCGTATTGTGCCATCATGAAACTGGTGACTCTGACTCCTAACTCTCTTAGGACCAACTCTTCATTGATGGGAACCGCGACTAATCTTTATTAGAGCTTTGCAGCAGTTAAAGCTGCAGTTTATAGAATATGTGAGAATATGTCTGAATTCACTGGCATCCTCGTGAACGTGCATAACTGTGGAGCTCTTTGTGACTCTTTTCTCAATAGAGACTAGTGACAAATCTCGGCTTCATCTTGTGTTATTGGATATTTTTTCCAATGTTTTAGAGACCTGAAAGCAAGTATCACTCTCTAGTTACTGTTCTTAAAAGCAGCAGCTGGTGCTGTGAGCTCCTCCCCGCCACAAAGCTCACAGTCGGCTGCAGTGAACCCAGAGCAAACCCACACCATTCCACATCCAGACTGCAAATGAACTGCGTCTGTTCTCTCCACCTTGGAGTTGCTTCTCTTAGGTTTACACGCAATTTATCTCATCTGTTCTCACTCTCCCTCTGACAGCAGTACGTAGGGCGGACGGCAGTACGCGCGGACCTCTGTCGAGTCTGTTCCACTCAAATATGTTTTAAACTTTAATATTCTGTTACTTCACCATGTTGGTCTTCGTTTTCCCGTTTGCGTTGCCATGTAACCGTTGTACCTAAACCGCAATGGTGACTTCTGCTGGAACGCTCGCCATTGCACCTTTACTACAGATAGGAATGTGAACACGCATCGACGTTAGTCAGGCAGCCAATCGTAATGCCCCAAAACAGCTCATTAAGCACTCTGTTTGTAATTAAAGGTTCAGTATTATGCTTTTTTTTACCCAACTCCATTTGTTCTAAGAACTCCAACAACAAAACAACATAGTATTTGAGGTTTATTTTTCCAAACTCGCCTGTTTTCTGAAGTTTTAGCCCTCTGAAAAGTGACTTTCTGAGCAATTCTAAAAACAGGCTGATTTGCAGCCTACTTATGCATATTCATGAGTCGGCGTGTCTGTAGACGCTGACTTTTTGCTATGCACACACTCTTGTTATTGTTTTCAGCCAAAAAACTGCAAATTACAGTAAAACACATGGATATTTAAGAGGCTATTGTGATTTTGAGTCACACAAACACTGCGATGTGCGGCACACACATCAATGTCCCTACTACAAAACTGCACCTTGACAGTGATGTGTCCCGGATTACGCTAACTATCATTCACAAACACAGCCAGACCCCATCCTTTCCGCTTACCGCTCTCCGTCGTCCTGTCACCACGTGAAAGTTGAAAGCTCTCCAATTTGAGTCCGGTGTTAGCGCCGTTAGCTCATCTATCTTATTGGAGATGGATCTAACATTACCCGTGACGAGTGCTAACAGCTGATGGGTGTAAACAATGTTGTTGTGGCTCAGAGCAGTGACTCCCGACATGATTGCAAAGACTGCAGACACAAGCAGCAGAAAAAGTAGTGCAGTTTGCATTTACATACAGTATATGACAATAAAGTATAATATATATTCTGTATTAAACCGCAGTGTTTGTTTTAGCTGTAAGATTGTTTGAGAGGGAGGAGCTCACATTCTTATAGGGTAGGGTAGGAGGTATTATGTCCATGGTAGGAGGAGAGAGGATTGTCAGGAGGAGGAGTTTCCTGTAGGTGACGTCAGGTCCCGTTTGGAGCTGACTTTTTACAAAATGTGGAATAACAAGGGAGGGAGGAAACATAGCTTTTTCAACTTTGGCCCTCTGAATGAGGCTAAACGGTTGTATATCACTGTAACAAAACCATCAGAAAGTGATTTTTTATATCATACCTCCCCTATAAATAAAGTTGAATTGAATTGACTAGAATCTCTGATTGGCTGAAAAGTCGCGTCACGCTCCTTGATTTCTAAAGCTTAAATACAGAGCCAAGAGATTAGAAGAGTCCACTCAGAACACTTTGAATTACAATATGCTCAAAGGTTAGCATGGATTTATGACCAAATGAAGCCCAAAAAAAACTTTCATACTGCAGCTTTAACCCTATCCCTGAATGTAATGTTGTAATAAATAGAAATTGGACCAAATAAATACCAATCCAAATACATGACCCAGCAGCTGCACAAACAAATTTTTCTTCTTCTTCTTCTTCTTCTTCTTCTTCTTCTTCTTCTTCTTCTTCTTCTTCTTCTTCTTCTAATAAATCCAAATTATGCATTATCTCCGTTTTTTTGAAGGCGTCTGGCAACCCACTCCCTGTGTCTCGCGACCCCAAATGGGGTGCTGACTCAAAGGTTGAGAACCCCTGCTTTAGAGTTTACATTATTTTTCACTCAGAATTTTAATATCAGATCAAAAATATCACCATTTCGCATTAATTTAGATACATATTACAATGTATTGGAAGGTACATTTCCTCTCCATTAAAATCATGCTTCCTCTCAGGTTAGATGACAGTATAGACTTGGTAACTGTTGGGTTGGACAGCTACAAACATCACGTATATGGGCACAGTATCAGGAAAAAACATCCATTCCTTACATTGTTCATGCCCCGCCCCTATGCAGCATAATGCACATGTATGTAGGTCTCCCTTCATGTGATTTACTCTGAGATCCTGCTCTCTTCGGTTGCTGTGGCAACCAGTTAGCCTGCCTAAATATATGAATCGTGTGCGTTTCTTGCGTTTTTCACTGAAGTGAAGATGCAAAGAGGTAAATCTGTGTCTAGGAAGTATATGACAGTTCAGAGTACATAATGTTTAATGTCAGAGATGAAACGTTGTGCACCTCTCACTCGTGCTGCTGAAGCTGAAAAGCACGACTCTGACGATGGATGCATCTGGATGCTTGTCACTGAGCTCTGCCATTTCTGCACTGATGTACGGAGGCGGGCAGGGGAGATAGATAGAGTATGTGGCAGAGTGCACACATACACACACACACACACACACACACACTGTAAAACCTCTGCTGCGACTCACAGACCTGTCTGTGTCTAAAAATGGAAAGAACAGTTGCTGTTGCTGAGAAGCCACAAGACGCCTGGGATTCAAAGCAAGGCCGCACATTCTCAGCAGCAGCAGGCATTCATGTGTGCACGCACAAGCCTGGAAGAGAAGTGATGTGGATTGAAAGAGGCAGCAGTGTAAACTCAGTGAGTGTCACAAAGGCATCATGCTGGGAGGGGGGCAGAGGTGAAAGTACTCACGTTACTGCAATTGCTTTTATGGTACTTGTACTTTTTTCAGTATATTTCTAAATCAGTCATTTCACTTGTACTTAAAGGGGCAGTGTTATGAAAAAAAATCACTTTTTAATGGTTTTGCTACAGTGATAAACATTCCTTTAGCCTCATTCAGAGGGACAAAGTTGAAAAAGTTGTGTTTCCTTTGTTATTCCACATTTTGTAAAAAGTCAGCTCCAAACAGGCGAGTTGGATTTTTCCCCCACTTTAACCGCTGGACCTCGTCGTTCAAATCGGGGACGTCACGTCACTTGAGGTTAAGATAACTTGAGGTTGCATCATTTGCATTGATTTGAGTGTAATCTTGTCACTTCAGTCGCTACAGTCGCGTTCGGTGTGAATGCACCTTAAGAATGCAAGCTCCTCCCTCTCAAACTACCTCATAGGTAAAACAAACATAGCGAAGGCAGGTTCATATCACAGTTAATAATTGAACAGCAGCGTGAGCGCTCCAAATCAATTTTTAGCAGCCGTTATATCGCCTCGTATCGCCTTCATGGGATGATCTGACGTGTTTGTGACCCAATGCGGCACAGCGGTTGGACAAAACAATGGACGATCGTCTTAAATTGACAATTTCTGTGGTCATAAGAGGTGCAAATTTTAAAAAAAAGCAATGTAGCAGCTCATGTAAATGTTTGAAACAGCGTACTCAGCTGATAGTTGAGAGTTTAACTCTCTGTGGGGGAAGAATGAGCGGTTACAATCAGTTCCATTTTTAGTAGCCGTTATACCACCTCATATTGCCTTTATGGGATGATCTGACGTGTTTGTGACCCAATGCGGCACAGCGGTTAGACAAAACAATGAACTATCGTCTTAAATTGACTATTTCTGTGGTCAGAAGAGGTGAAGAGGAGAAGAAAGCGACGTAGCAGCTCATGTGAGCGTTTGAAACAGCTGACTCAGCTTACTTCACTGCAAAGCAGCAGGAACGGTCACATCAGTTTCACTTTTAGTAGCCATTATACCGCCATGTATTGCTTTAATGACATGATGTGACGTGTTTATGTCCCAATGCGATGCAGCGGTTGGACAAAACAATGGATTATCATCTTAAATGAACTATTTCTGTGATCAGAAGAGGTAAGAGGGAGAAGGAAGGGGCTGTTGATGATGTATTGCTGCTGCTGCTGTGATAAACACATATGCTGCTTCAGCGTGTGTGTTTACGCCCACTTAGGAGTGTGACAATATCTCGATATGGCGATATATCGCGATATTTTTCTGCACGATCGATTATCGATATGCTCGCGCTAAGTATTGATTTTTTTTTTTCAAAACATTTTCTGCTTTTTTTTCACTAAAATGTGCAGGTACGTCTTCACATAAATTTTGTCGCTGTTTGTTGAAGGAACCAATATATTGTTTACTGGAATATTGCACTTTAATGGTGTAACTGGTAAGAAAGACCCTATTTTTTGTTTACAGAAAGCACTATTGGAGATACTTATTCATTTACATTGGTATGTTGACACTTATTTACAGAAATGTTGCACTAAAATAGTGTCACTGTTCATAGGACACTTTTTATATTTATTGTCTTTCAGAGATGTAAAATAAAAATTGTATTATTTCACTTAATCTTTCTTTTTTTATGTCATAGATTATCATAGATTGATTTCTGACGAATATATCGATAATCGCAGTATCGTCATATCGTGAGATAATCGTTATTGTGAGCTTTGTATCGCGTAGCGTATCGTGAGGTACCCAAAGGTTCCCACCCCTACGACCAACTCATGCATATGCGACTATATATCGGCAACTATGGGCGTGGTTGTCGTCCCTGGGGGCGCTACTCTCGGTGCTGCTTCCGTTCCGGGTCCTTCTGGCCTGGGGTCCGGACCCTGCTGGCTCTGGGCCCACCGGCGGGTGCCCGCAGGCTGCCCGTTCCGCGCGGCTCTGGCCGTCTGCTGGGCGGGGGCCTTGGCTCCTCTGCTGGGGTCTCGGGCGGGGGGCTCTCTGGGCCCTTCCCTCGGGGGGTTGGGTGCTTGGGTATGGGTGGGTGGGGGGGGCTGGATGCTGGCGTGGGGCCTTGGGGTTGGGGGTTGGGGTCGGTGGGGGGATGCGCTGGGTGCTCGGCTGCTTGGGGCTTCCTCTGATGTGTGTGTGGGGGGCGGTGGCTGCCTCTCGGCCTGGGATCTTGGGGGCATCTGGGGGGTTGCCTGGGGCTCCCTGGCCTCCGCTCTTTCTGCTGGCCTGGCTGCATCTGCGGGCCCAGGGCAGTTCCTGGGCTTGCAGTAGCGTTTTTTTTTTTTTTGCACATATACTGGTATACGATGCACTGGCACGCCTTGGGATGTGGGATAAAACTCAAACTGGGCTTAACTTTAGACACGTTAATCCCAAATACCTGCTTTAGGTACTACCATTCACTCATTCCCCCTGTTCACAGCCACCACCATTATAGCTAAGCTTCACACTTGTCACCAGACTGGCTGGATTACACAACATAATAAGCACAATATATTCTACAACCTCACATCTCATCCTCACTGCAAAACAGTCTATTCTTCCCCACCTTTTCTATTTCCTGCCTTGAGTCTCTCCTCCCTGCTCCCTTTCCCCTCCCCTTCCCTCCCCCCTCCACTTAGGTGTAACACTGCTCTCCCTTTTTATATCCTCCCTATAATAAAAGATTTCTTACCCTTCCTTAGGGAGGGCTGGTGATGGTCACAATTAAGCAATAAAATAAATCAATGTATTTTATTGCAATAACAAAATATGCATTGCTGTCTCATAATGATTGCACTTCCTGTGGTGTTTACCTTTGACAGCATGTGCAGACAAGTAAAAAAAAAAAAACTCATGCATATGCATAAAAGCCCAAAAAAATAGCCTGTTTTTATGAGCGCTAGTGACTTTTCAGAGGGCTAAAAATCCAGAAAACAGGTGAGTTTGAGAAAATAAACCTCAAATCCTGTTTTTGGGGGTTTTTAGAACAATTGTAGATGGGTGAAAAATAGCATAATACTGGACCTTTAAAGAGTAATTAAACCCCTTCAAACTCCTTTTTCTTTATACATGAGATCTTTACTGTATGCAAGAGAACCGTGGCAAGATTTATTACCAAAAATAAACATTATTTAATAACAATTTAAATTAAGTAACAGTACTTGAGTAGGATATATCGGTACTCTTTACACCTCTGCGGGGGGTGGGGGTTAATTTATGGGCTAATTTCCTGTGAAAGAACAGAAACAGAAACATTAACAGTAGTTTCTTACTGTATATAGTCACATTTTGCTCTTCAGTCAAAATGCTGAAGCAAATAAAATCCTATTGCTGTGCTAATACTGTGTGCTGGATGACCATTTATGGATATTTTAGTTTCCTTGGTGACTCTTTGGGGGGGTTGGGGTGGGGGGGGTCTTTTCATTTCAACACTAAAATGAATTATAACTGAAAGAAACATTGTTTTGTGTTGGCCAATTGACGTCACTGGTCTGCCAGCAGTGCTGCTTTTACACTCACACCGTTTCTTTTCATGATGTACTCAGGGTGGTTATTTCCAACATGAATGGTTTTTGCTTCACTCAGTGTAGGTCTAATATTAGCCAGGGTCAAGTTTATTCATTGTCAGATAGGATTTATTATTAGGATACTTCTTTTAGAACAAGTAAGGACAGCATGATTTTTTTTTTTTTGAAGTGGCCCAAACAACATTATTTTTGATTTACGTAGTTTTTTAACCATTCAGGGTGCAAAAAAATAAAATAAATTAAAATCCCCACCCTGAAAAACACTCTTTTACTAATGTACAATGTACAATGGACCTTGAGTCTATCTATCTATCTCGCTATCCATCCATCTACAATGAAGTCTAATCAGTCCAATAAATGAAATACAAACACAAATTTAAATACAAGCTCTCACATGTGTTGAAATATGTGGGTTAACTGTGACTTTGGTATTTGGAGGTTGTGTTGTGGATGATGTTAGATGATGTAGAGTCAGAGGTTAGGGAGAGCTGGCTTTGTTTAGTGAACTCATTGTAATAGTGCAGTGCTCGTAGGAAGTCTGTATTCATACACGCATAGGCAGACTATCTATATATACGGTCTGCCCATGCATGTATGAATATATACATATGTAGGTGTTTGTGTACATGTACTGTATGTATATATGTATGTACTTGTGCAACCGGACGCATATGTGTGTATGTATAATGCTATATGTAAAATTTTGTACATTACCTTTTCATAACATTGGCAATGTAAACCTGTTTCTCATGGCAATGAACCGCTCCAGCACACGCCGCAGCATCACATGTAAGGCATGAGCCAGTTCTCAGAGCGGTTTCGTTCACGACCGACACATCACTACTGCTTTGATTCCTCCGTGCGGCTGATATGAGTCCACACACACCGTGTACTGAAGCCAGGAGGTGGGCTCTTGCGCGCACGTGACTGTGGTGTCTCCGGTGGACAATGGCATTTATGAAATCATGAGGAACAGACAGACAGACAGACAGAGATTCCTTGCTTTATAGATAGACTAGTGCAGTGCCCGTAGAAGTATGTATTTCTATATAAGTTGGAGGTTAAGTAGCTTTTTCATGGATGGCCAAATGTGGTTATATTTGAAAGTGGGACGTCAGGGACATTTAGGTTTGTTGTGAAATGTGTTGAGTAATAACTATTGTGTTTTCATATAATTAAATGAATAAATTGGGAAAAAGCAATGCACCAGTATGAAGTTATGCCTGGAGAAACACTTTGAGACACTCAAGTCTACATAGGAGCTTTAATTACTCTTTAATTCAGAATAAAAGTTAAATCGTCTTTAATCCTAATGCAAATTTAATTCTGAATCACACACACACACACACACACACACACACACACACAGTGGATCGCTGCTCCGCTCAAAACCAGGAGGTGGGGGTGGGCTCTCCAGCGATTGGCTCTGGTGCACACATGGCTATTGTGGCTCCGCTCAGGTGGCAGTGTACAATTTCATGAAATCATTCATCAACGGTACTATTGCAGTCCAAACAAATCCGCCATTGCACACCTTTGAACCAAAAAGCAGCCATGTTGAAAGTCTCAGCTCTGTCTGTTCCTGAACCGCAGAGTTATTTGAGCCACAGACAGACGGACAGACAGAGATTATTTCCTTTATAGATAGATATTTGTCCTTAGCACTAACCTCTGCTGATGCCTTTCATATTTACTGCTGCTGAACCACGAGGTTCATCTATTCCTGGTGTTAGTGTGATTTCTCTACAAATAATTTGTCTTTGTCCCACAGTCTCTACATTTCCATTACAACTGATTGATTGATTAATGTGATAGGGTTTGCTTGTATTTCTGTATTGGTTCAGCAAGCCTTGCAACCATGTACATAACAAGCAAATAATTAATGAATATTATTATTGTTTCTTCTTATTTCTGCGTTTACCCTTCAGGGGTTGCCACAGCCAATCAACTTCATCCAATCCTTGTGGTCTCCATGTGTCCTACTTCCTCACAAGAATAAATTTCCCTATATAGTTATTATCTCTGCATATATGACCAAACCATCTGAGTCTCACTTTTCCGTTACGCTGTCTTTTCAAATGCAGGAAAAATAGTCAATGTCCAAATGTCTGTTGATAGATAATGTCAACAGCAAATATTAATGAAAAAAAAAACAATGTCTATATATTAAATCTGGACTGTGTAGATTGTTCTAGTTTGATGTTTTCAAAAAAAATTGTCGCAAAGTTCATGCACAGATAGGAATATTTTTTGAAGAATGTCATGACAACATAATTTGGTTTTAATTTTAGACTACCATGAAGTGTCAGTCTCTTTCTTTGTGTACTTTTCACACTTTAGTGATACTTTTTGCATTTTAAATAGGAAAAATTGGTCTTATTTATGTTTATTTTATATTCACTTGAACTAAAAAAGGAAAGATATGAATTTTTCCATTTTTCAAACTGATCCAGAATAAGTATATAAAATAAAATTTAATGGAATCTTCTGTGGCGTAAATTCTGTATTTGGTTAAAATGTTATATAATCCTGCTAACACACAAAATAAGTGAAAATATTGAATCCTTGACAAAGGGATTTACAAATAATAAAACAATAGATACAAATCTAAAAATAATTCCATCCAAAATGTATCCAATATGCAGAAGGTTTTAATTAAATAATGCTGTCAAAGCTGATCATGGATATATTATTATGTATTATATAAGATATTAATTATGTTCCAAATATTGTAAAACATACCTTATTTTGTTACAGTTTTCCTCAGTCTCTTTGGCTTCTCTCACATCACTATTAACATTTGCACAGGAGTTAGTGAAACCATTGTTTTGTCATGTTTTCATGATGACAGTTTATTCTCTCATTGTTTTCCAAAGCAAAAAAAAAAGGTCAAAACTCGGTGACACTACATGAAAATGCTCATGACAGCACCATACACTACTTGTACAGCCATTTGAAAACTACAGTAAAGTTACACATTGCTGTAGTTAACGGAATAAGTGAGTACAAGACACTGAATATGTATGTTTCACATTTTCACTGTATATGCTGTTTGTAATTCTACAGTATTGTGCAAAAGAAAAACACACTGTAGTCATTTATTTAGAACAAACATAAGAAACACCCTTTTGGTAGAGCTGTGCACAAATGTGAACAATATACTGTAATAGTACATATTGTAACTGAACATAGGTTAATCATTCTGACACTTGGTGACATTTCCAGGAAAAAATGATAAAGAAAGGTATAAAATTTGCTTGGCAAAAATTGGATAACTAGCTCATCAATTTTGTATGTAATGACTCAAGGAATGAAATGAAGACTATTAGTTTTATTGGGAACAACTATTCAGCATCCATAAGTATAGTTTATTTTGACTGACATGACATAAGCAAATGATAATGTTATAAAACAGCAGATACGTGTATGAAAGCAACAGATATATGCCCAAAAGCATTTGCAATTTGTTCAGTGGAAGGAGAAATTGCTACTATGATGTGCACAAATGACTAAATGTTGTGGAGGTTGAACTAATTGTTATATTTGCATTCTCATCTGAGAAAAGCACCAAAGTGACTGAGAAAAACTGCAATATGCAGATTAGTAACACCTTTATTCTTCAATAATACAATGCTTAAATTTGACCAACAGATGTCGCTGAATTTCGTTGTATCAAACTTTATAAAAACCATCATGTGTCTCAAGTGTTAAATATTTTTATTCGGTTTTAGACATACACACGTTTGCCTCTAATCCATGCATCATCACTGTATATTTACACACATGTAATATATTTAAATTCTGCTCTGCTCATTTCTTTTGTTCCTTTCCCCAAAAACGTCGAGTTTTGTTATTGTATATTTGCGTTTTCAGAAGTTTGACTCCTACGGGCTCCCGTAGAGGATGTGGGCCGGAAATTCGGTGCTACTTCCTGATTGGTCAGATTATTATGGTCAATGAAGCGGGGCTGAAGTCGCTGAACTTTATGATTTTCAATCGGTTTATTAAACGTTTGCATGGATAAATGAACCATGGGAACGGAGTAATTTAAACCGATACTCGTAAAGTACTTTTAAATACTAACGCTTACCCGGATGTGCCTGTGAATTAGCAGCTGCTTGATTAGCGGCGTTGTTTAGCTTAACAGGCTATTTAGCTCAATCCAACCAGGTAAGAATATGTATAATCTAACTTAAATTAAACTGCTGTGTTGAAGAGAGACCAGTTTACAAATAAAAAAATGATATACATTTATAAAGGGTGTTTTTTCCTAAAGTAAATATAATAGAATGCTGCTATTGGACACAACAGGAATCCTAAGCTACACATGTTTTGAATGTAATAATCCTATTTTTTGTAGCCTGAAGTTTAAATGAAAACTGCTTTTTTTAAACTCATATTTACCTACATTTGTATGGTGGAATGAAACTTGTCGTTTTTCATATTGCTTAAATGGTTTCCCTCTACAACCTGTTTTTTTATTTTATTTTTAATATTTAATTTCTTATAATAAACTTAACACAAAATAAAAGGTGGCACATCAACTCTGTTAATGCCAAGTTCTATAGACACTTTTTGCATATGCTTTTATTTGTAATTAAATAAAAGTCACATAAATGACATTTCTTATTTCTTCCTTTTGGATGAAATGTATTATTGCAGCAGTGAAAAACAATTTAAAAAAATTTTCTTAAGTGAACATAAAATTGTTTTGAATAATCTAAAAAAAAAAAAACTAGTTGAAGAAGAAAGCATGAAAGGAAGCGAAAGATAATATTGTCTATGCCGTCGACCAATCAGCGTCGAGTTGCAAACACGTGGAAGACTTTTGAGCTTTTTAATTGGTTCATATTGCAGGCGCTACCGTGGCAACTGTTGTGATTGACAGCTCACAGTGCACAAAAGTTTTTAAGCATACTATATTAAGCTTCAGACCAGACGGGACAAACGGGACTGAGTTTGTGAAAAACCAGGACAAATCAATAATTTGTGGTAAATCTATCACTCACCTGTCTTATGTCTCATTGACAGCATGAACTGTCCCCCATTCAAACGCCTCCGAGGCCTCAACCAGGAGGCAGTGACGACCGTGGCCTTCGAGGATCCATTCGGAGACGATGGAGACTTTACGCAGGACGACTTGGATGAAATCGACATCATTGCCTCACAGGCCATCACTGAGTCGGGGACGGGAAAAGGCTCTGAACCTGCAGGAACCAAAGCCACAGAACAACATCGGCCACTATTTACTGGGCTGAATCAAACTGCGAGCAGAGGAAAATCATTGGGAATCAACCACAGCAGCAGCAGCAGCAGAGGGAATGCTGGGATGTCAAGCAGAGAGCCACTGTGTGAGTTAAAAACTCAACTTAACACGTCTGACTAGGCCTGGGCAATATATCAAGATATATCGAGTTTTCTGTTTTGGTGATATTGACAATTACAATATGGCCTATATCGATATATTCTTTATAATTTTTAGAGCTGGGCAATTTGGACCAAAACCCATATTTCAATGTTTTTTCACCAAATGGCGATATACAATATGAATTTCAATATTTTTATTTCAAATAAAGTCTGACCATAAAGACTATTTTGGGTAAAATGTGCTGATGTAAAATGCCACACAGGCACATTTATAAACAAACAGCAGCACAATATGTGCCGCTTTTGGCTTTTTCTCCTCTAAGGGACAGCACGTGTGAGTGAGTTCTGTAGTGTGGCTTGTTTAGTTGAAGGTCTGGCTTCAGACACACTCAGTAATCCATCTAACTGTGCTTTTCATGCTGTTCCTAAAACAGGTACTTTAAAACAAAACAAGCTATAAAAACTAAATATAGATAAAGGTGATGTTGTAATTTTCTATATCATCAAAAGTGAAAACTCGAGATATTTTGAATCTTGATATATCGCCCAGCTCCACTTATTTTTATTAAAATACCTGTTTTAGGAGTCACTGCTGAGTGCGTCCTATCCCAGACCTTTCCCTAAACAAGCCACCCTATAATACTCACTCACACGTGCTGTCCCTTATAGGAGAACAAGCCTAAAGTGGGACATATTGTGCAGCTGTTTGTTAATAAATGTGCCTGTGTGGAATTTTGCATCAGCAAATTTAACCAGGAATTGTCTTTCTGGTCAGACTTTGAGTTAAAAATATCAAGATTGATATGGTATATTGCCATTTTGAGAAAAAAGATAGATGATGATCTGTATATTTTGGTGTTTGAAATTCATTTTACATCATTCTTAACTGTTTAAACTCAACCACTGGTTTTTCAATTCAATTTTTTTCAGATGGTGTCCAAAATTAGAAGTGTAATTTTTATGTAATCTTTTGTTTTTTGGCTGCTCGTGTATGTTTGGGCATGATTGGTTCTAAGTTGTGTAAAATGTTCCAAAGTTGGTGGAGATGATTCAGTTTCCTTCTTCTAAAAACACATTTGCTAATTAAAATTATGCCAACATAAAAATAAGTTGTTTAGTAATAAAAAAAATCAAATCTAAAAATGTAATAGCGCATTCCTGGCATGCTTGAATAAGACTGCATCAGAATGTGGCAGTGATGTAATAACCAGTGCTCGTGTTGATCGTGTTTTATTGGATTGTGTGTGTTCAGGTAATGGGCAGCAGATTTGGTCAGACACCAGGGATTCCTACAGCGTGCTGGAGGCTCAGCACGCAGAACTAAAGAGGAAGGTAAGAACCACTTTCTCACATTGTTAAAAACCATCCGTAGGGTAACTTAAAAAAAAAAATAATCCACCTTTTAAAGGAGCATGGAGCAGGATCTAGAAGTCAGACTCCATAGTGACACCACAGTGGTTGGTGTAACTGCAGCCATCAGCCAAGCCACCACGGGGGAGCGTATAAGCTGTTTACAGCTGATACTAGAGGATGGATATCCGACCAAACCCCGACGGCACTGGACGGGTCGGGTTTAGACAGATATTTAGAACAGGTGGTCGTGCTCGGTCACTTGGTGTCGTTTGCGCGCAGCGTTCTTCCTTTTCCTGCTGCAGCAGCTTTAGCCCTGGAGAATGCAGCTTTAACTGCATAACAGAGAGAGTAGTGATCCACAGAGGAGGACAATTATAAAGGAATACACCGTTGAAATGGTGAAAAAAATCGATTCAGCGATATATATCGCGATATTACGTCGCACTATTCTTGGATCGATTCAAAATGCATCCATATCGAGTTTTATTTATGTATTTATTTAATTATTTTTTACCTTTATTTACCCAGGAAAGTCTTTTCCAGTGCAGGAAACATTGTAACTCCACAAAGAAGTGTGTTGAAACCTGGTGATTGTGACCTGCTTGTGTTTTTTCAATAAAATCTAAAAAGAAAGTACTAACTTTCTGCATTTATTTGTTGTTCTAGGCATAAATACCTCAGTCATGTTGCACTAAAGTCAAAGTTGGTTTAAAAGCCACGGGCAGATTGTATGTTATTTTTTTATTTTAAGTTGTTGGCACATGGCATGTTATAGCCAATGTTTTGAGTGTAAAATATGCCAATGAAATATATTTCATACATAAATTGGAATTTTGCAACCCTAGTGGAAATTATTATGATTTTTTAATTTTGCATGAATGCTAATATTTATGTTTGTATATGATACACTTATTTAGTAATTTAAAGTTACTTATACCCAAAATTCCTGAGCATAAATTTACCGTGGAAATTTATCTGAAATTTTCCACCCTTTTCCAACCCTCGCATGTGGATGATTTATGCTCATCAGGGACTTTTGTTTCTTCGAGTATTCCATCTGACAGGAAAATCACAGGAGCAGTTTAAATGATGTAAGCTTTTAGAAACTGTTAACTTTATTTGTCCCCATGGGTAGACTTATATAATATTTAAGATTTTATTTTGTATTTAGGGAAACATTTTTACAAATCATCACCTTTTGCTACGTTTCCAAATGTTGACACCTCTACTGTAATACATTGATTCAACCAGGATGAAAGCACCTGTCTTTTACTGTCACATTGTTTTGATGTTTTGCACTTCCAGCTAAAGGAAGTGGAGGATGAGATTTTGTTGAAAAGTGGGGAGATCCGAGTCCTGCGAGACTCCCTGAAAGCAGCGCAGCAGGACAAAGAGGCTCAGAGACAGAACCAGATCCTGCTGGATACTCAGAGGAAGACGGAACAGAGCGAACGAGAGAAGGAGCTCAACAAGAAAGTCAGCTTTTGATTTGTAAAAACAAATGTAGATACGTCTTATGACAGTCCTGAGACTAACACCAGCATGTCCTCTGTGTTCAGGTTCAGTCCCTGCAGTCGGAGCTACAGTTTAAAGAAGCAGAGATCAATGACATCAAGACTAAACTCCACAGTTCAGATAAAAACAAGACAAGCTCTCCTCTTCCTAAAAACAGGTCAGAGCATCACTGTATGTTCCTGCATTCATCATTAAATCAACATATTTTATTTCCTCATCCACGAATCTTATGTAGCTGAGATAAAAGTTGAGATAAACTGAAGTGTGTGTTTTCAGCTGAATTATGTATTGTTTTAATGCATTGTAATGACATTTCTAATACATAATAGAAGTGTGTCAATATATTGAATACTAGATTAATCGCGATGCAACACATGGCAATTCAGTAACAATTCATAAATGTCCAAAAATTATTGTTTTTCATAATAACTAATTGACGGGGGTGTACATGTGCACGCTCAAAAAAAAGAAAGAAAATAGGGAGATTAAGTTAGAAATAAATACAATAAAATATACTTAATAAAAAAATACTTAAAATAATAAGGTTGAATAAATAGATTAGAAAAATGAGAAAAGCCAAGGCAGACAACTGAAACAAATGATTATGCCATTTATTAGTGCCGTTGCTTTTATGGCTCTGAATGTTACTAACCTCACTAAAATAAACATTACATTGCAGAAATTAATATTAATGCTTCAAAAAATACATTAAAATACATATTTATTTAGCAGTCCATAAAATGGACATCACAATTGCATTGATAACCCAGATGTGTCTTTTTGCATGTTTTAGCACATTTGCGAATTTACAACACCTGTCCACAAAAATATATCGTGATAATTGTTGAATAATCGAATCGTAGCACCCTGAATCATAATCGCATCGTAAGGGTCCTTATATAAGTGGTTCACAAATGGGGGTACGTGTACCCTTAGCGGTATGCGATGGCACTACAGGAGGTACTTAAGAGAAAGAGAGTGTGTGGAAAATTAACAAAAAAAGTGTCAGGGTTGGCCCCACCCCAGGCATAAGAAGACCGGATAAACTATAGGAATAAATAATTCAGGAGCCACTAAACCAGTTTTTTAACATTGGGGTCGGGACCCCATGTGGGGTCGCCTGCAGTTTTATATGTGGTCACCTGAGATTTCTGCAAGATTAAAATAGATTTTTTTGAAATGTTTTAATTATTTATTTAGTTTTATTATTTATTAAAGCAACACACAATCTTAAACAACTGTATTTCTATGCTTTCACTTTGTGAATCTACTGAAAATGCAGTAAAAAAAAAATCTGAGCTCAAACATGATCAAAAACTAATTATAGAAAGAAAGAAAAAATGTCCTTATGGTCACCAGAAATTTTTGATATCAAAACAGGGTCACGATCCAAAAAAGGTTGTGAACCACTGCACTAAATACTGTTTTTTTCCACTTATGTACAAAATGAGATTTTTTAAAATGTGTGTTATCACTCATTCATTCCATCATTATGCTCTTTCTCATCTGATTTCTTGTCTTTTTTTCCATTTAAGTCCTAAAGCCGTTTGTTCAGTGACCCAGAGGCATCATGGGAACAGCAGCAGCTCGTCATCTCCGTTGGCAAACGGTTTCATCACTAAGGAAATGTTTGAAGCTCAGGTTTCATCCAGAACGATTCCAGTGAAGAGTAGGAAAGAAGGTCAGTGGGAAACGGAGCAGAGGATGTGTGGAGGGTGATTATAATAACATCTAAAACTGACAAATGTGTCGGCAGATTATGGATCGTCTAGTAGCAGAACTAGAGACCTTAAGGACCCTTTCCAGTCGGTCAGACCTGCACCCAAACAGCCCAGAGGTCAGTTACAATATCTGCAGATTAATAACTCCTACAACTATTTATTTTTTTTTATTTATTTAGGTCTCTTTTCCTTGTTTTAGGTTTTTTTTTTTTTTTTTTTTTTTAACAGCTAATTGAATGTAAATATGGTAACAGCATTTGGAAATTACAATAATGTCATATACTTAGGAATTATATTCATTCATTTCATTCCATTTTCATTTATTTATTCATTTGAGCAGCATATTACAAACTTATTTTACATAATGACAAATCCAAATCAATTGCTCTCAAAGGGAGCAGGAAGAAGTTAAAAGAACTTATAAAAACCTACCCCTCATTATTAAAACCTACCCCTAATATTGTTTTAACCTGTGTCTGATTAAACTAATTTTATTACATGTTTGGTACTCAGTTAGCAAAGATTTTCACATTTTGGTGCAATATTTACGTGCATTAAAAAAAAACAGAATCAAGAATAAAACAAAAAAGACAATAACAACAGTAGCAATGATAGTAATTGTAGGAATAATAGCAACAATAAATAGTCAAGCTCATCAATTGATATTTGATAAGTTTAAAAAGAAAAAAATGAAGACGACAAAAAGGGTCACACAAAATTAGAACGCATATATACTGTATATAGACACACACACACCTATAGATATATACATAAATTAAAAAAAAAAATGTAAATAAATAAGATAAACAGCGTGAAAATTAAACACACAGTTTACCGATATTTAAAACAAGATTGAATTTATATTAAAAATACAAAACAAAATAATAATAGATGAATAAATAAAATAAAAGTTGGGATAGGTCGGATGGTTAACAGTTTTATCAACAACCATACCAGTCATAACGTACCAATGTGTGTAAATTTACTAAAGAATAAGCACGATACACACACATTAATTAGAACATATGAACAAGAACAACCAAAACACCAGAACATGGTCTTCTTAGAGGCACCGCTACAGATAAAACGACTAAAAAAGCAGCTCCAGGCACTCAAAGGGCTTAAACACAAAGTATAGTATTTATTTTTTGTGGGTTTGTGGTTTTTAAACTACCTGAAAATCACTCGGTATTTAAAAAAGTTTGATTTGATTTAGTAGTCATGCTATATATTAATATTACTATAAATAAACTATTTTGGAACCTGGGTTACATAATCTTTTATCAGGACACGGCCACATCAAATGTGATACTTTGATACTTGGAGCATTAAGTAACACTTTAAACTACAAATGTATGAGTTAGGATTCAGATGTAATATTTGATTTCATGCTTTGTCCACCAGGTGGCGTGTTATTGAGCTTGTTGCTGCAGCAGCCTCTGTCTGGCAGCAGCCTGGGTTTGACTCATCTGCTGTCAATGAACTTCAATGTCCTGCAGCAGATGTCCAGGTGAAATCCTGGACTCAAACACATTTTCCTCCATTAACATTGTGTTTATTGTGATGACCTCGCTCAGACTGAGGGACATTTCTATTAATGACAGCAGGAGCACTGCTGCAGGTGTTTCTCCACCTTGTTAATTGATAGTAATACACATTTTTTCTATCATTACTTCACAGAAAACCTCCTTTGTTTATAGTGGATGTTGTATTATATCTTTATGTTAAAAAGAATGGACGTGCTGCACATAGTTGTGTATTTTTAATCACAATCAGAATGTTTTTATTTATTTATTTTTATTTTTTTGTTTATCTTATTTGACTATTTTTCATGTGCTGTCCCAGGACATCTTTTAAAAGTCACCCTTAAAGGTAGGGTAGGCGATTTTCGAAAGCGAGTTTGATTTTGAATGTAGCTTCCCCGACGGCTATGCCTTTACCCCCTCGCCCCTCCCCTGTGTCTCACTCACATGCATGCTCACAGCTGCTGCAGAAGAGGAGCTAAGCTCATCACTTGTATTGTGTAGAAATGTCGTTGTCTCATTCAGCAGTAAGTGAACAATAAACTTTACCCTTATACAGTATATGTTAAAAACGTGACCAAGAGCTCGTGCATGTGAGGGATCGAGAACAAGCAGGGAGACAGGGAGACGTGAATGGTTAAAAAAAAAATGGTTTGTTTTTTTTCCGTTGATCGAAGTTATTACAGATTTACAGCAGCTGATCTTAATTTCTGTCAGGACATAAAAACAATTTCAACCAAAAACTTAAAAAGTGTATCTGGAGAAAATCATCAACCCTAGCTTTAAAACAAAATCTATCAACAATAGTACAATAAAAAAAAAAAATCACTGTCTTTTTATTCAAGTGTTCAATACTTTAATATAAATATTAGATATGAATAAAAAATAAAATGCTGGAGAACTCCTGACTATCAGGGCTAGATCTGAATTTAAATGAATTATATGTGGGAGTGTGGCTTATATTTACAGGTAATACATTCCAGTAATGAGCAGCTTGAAATGCAAAGGACAACTGGCCAAGTGCACATTTTCTCATTGTGATTGTGTCGTCTCTACTAACTGTATCCACCCTCACATCCAGTCAGCTGGGAGGACGTCCAAAGCCTGGATCTGATGCTGTACCTGCTGCACTGAGTCCAGTCCAGAGTCTCGCTGTAACTGGAATCAACATGCTGAGCGTGAGCCAATCAGGATTTACAGCCAGAAACAACAGCAGCACCAGGTGAACTTTGATGGGTGGATGTTTACACAGTTCATGTCGACAAAGGAAAACTTTTGCAATGTTTTTATGCAGTGATTTTACTTCTTGGTGGAGTTAGAATCAGGCGTTTTTTTGTAGTTTCCAAAGTCCAAAGGTTTTTAAAGCACTCACTTTCAACATTTCTAGGACTGCAGCGCCATCGTGTGGAGTCAGCCATAATAGCAGCCCTGATAGAATTATATCACATTTATACAATATGTCTAATGGTTTGTTCCCAGAGAAGCAATCCATCATGGTCCTATGCTTCAAATCTATATTGTATGTTAAATATTTAAATGTATGTTTTTCTTTTGAAAAATGAAATGTTATGACTATAACTTCTGTTCCCTGTCAGAGGGGAACAGGTAAAACACACATAGTATAGGATATCATATTTTTATTCTTTTATTTAAATTGCTAAAAAAAAAAAAAAAACTATGTTTTTTTCTTATAACATTTTTAGAAACTGTTTGAACTCTTAAACCAAAATAAAAGGCACATTTCTTAATTTATCACCATGCAAAGTTGAACAAAAGTATATATTTTTTAAAAACATCTAAAATAAAATATAACAAAAGTTTGCTATGTTCCTGGTTTGGAATTTACATTTTTTTTTAAGGAGTCTGTGCATTGTGTGTCGCTCTGTGGTTTAATACCACGGGTTCAGGCCAGGTTTGGAGGTTGTGTAGTAAATCAGGTGATGCATTTGAATTGGCGTGAGAAAGTCACACAAATGGATGCTGACTCACCTCTACATGCACACGCACAGATGTGAATAGTGTCTGGTTGAAACTGATTCGAGTTTAGAGACATAGGCTAAATTTGGGTTGTACGTGTTGGGGCCGTGTTCTGTTGGGCTCAGGCTGGGTCTTAATTATTTTTGGCCTGATTAAAGTTTCTCTCTTGCCACTGATTTTGGTTTCATCGAGTGTGCGGCTGAACCAAGAGAGACCGTAATGTCAAAACAACAACTGTATTGATTTTAATCCCCTCTTTTTGGCATCGATTTTTAGCCAATTTAGGATATATCCTTACATCCCTAAACTAACTACATGTCTTCATGTATGTTAAATCAGAACTTTAAACTAGTGCGTACTATTTATTTTAACAGCTAGTTTGATTTGAAGCTGCAATATGTAATTGCTGTTGGTTTTATTTGGTCATAAATCACTTTATTATGTTGTATTGCAGATTGTAATCCAAAGTGTTCTTAGTGGTCAGTGAATCTGTGTAAATGGGCTTTAGAAATACAGGAGCGTGATGCTGCTGTGAGCCTCTTACTGTCCAAGTCGCAAAGAGTTCCACAGTTGTGCATGCGCACGCAAGCCTTCCCAAGAAAACCTGTGAGTGTTTCAGGAGGAGAGGGAGGAGCGTGGAGCGCCTCATGAATCTACATATTGCAGCTTTAACTGCCACAAGGTTGACTTTAAATCTCGGCAGCACCGGTGTAGCACTGTTTAATTTGTGTTTTTTTAACATTTTGTGAATCTGTGCAGGTCGTGTCCTGGAGCCGTCCTCCTCCTGCCTCTGATGGACTTCCATCTGACTCGACTCTGTCAGGCTGTGGACGCGATGAAGTCCAACTCCACCTCCTCCCGCAGCGGTGGCTCATCTTCTTCTTCTGCGTCTTCCTCGTGTTCAGCAGCACTGGGAAGACTGGAGGAGGAGGAGACTGGTTTGTCTGGTTTTAGCATGGAGGACACTGGTTTAGCTGCTCTAAGCCTCCTGGATCTCCTGCTGACGCACAGCGACGAGGTGACGAGGCTCGTGTCGGGAAACGCTGAAATGGGATTTGAGTGAATGTTTCCCAGTGCTGACCTTTGACCTTTGGTCCTCAGGTGGTGGAAGCTGTGCTGTTGAACACGAGTGAACGAGAAGATGCTAATAGCAAGGTAACCATTGACATCATCCTGTTTCTTAATAACATTTTCCACATTTAAGAAATTAAAAATCCTAAATTAGGGGAAGAAGGAATTCACAGGCATTTGTGAGGGTTTATTTCTACTATCCTGATCCTATTTTGGTTCTAGATTTGAATGCCAGTGTCCTAAAGTCAAACTAAGGCCTTCTTTTTCTTTTTTCTTTTTTTTAGAATTATATTTATCCTTCATTCTCTATCTGTCCCTTATTTATCCCTCATCCTTTATATTTATCATTATTATTATTATTGTTGCTGGCTTGTTTCCTTGTTTTTTGTTCCGCGCACCGACTACCAAGTCAAATTCCTTGTGCTGTCTTAAAAACTGTACTTGGCAAATAAAACATTTGTGATTCTCTTGCAGACGATTCACGCTGAAACATCGGTGGGTTTGTGCAACCAGAATTCGGTTCTGAAATCCCTGCTGAGGTTGAGTGAGTCGAGGCTCGGTGGCAACGACAACTCTCAGAGTAACAACATCTCCTCCCACGCCATGAAGACTCTGAGGCTCCTTGCCGACAGGACGCCGCCCACACACGCTGACAGGTACACTCACACCTGTGATTCTTATTTTTTAAATCACCCTTAAATTAAACAATTTGAGTTTGATTAAAGAATATGGTGAGTTTCATAACTTCCCTTGTGTATGAAATGCGCTATACAAATAAATTGGCCTTTCCTAAACACAATCACAGACGCACACATTTAGGTTGTGATAAAAATGTCATCCTAAGGTAGTACTCATACTCAGTGTGACGTCAAATATAGTATGTAGTGCATTCACATTAGATAGTATGAAAAGATTGTATGCTATATGGGGACATTTTAATGCCCTAACAGGCTTCATCTTTCCCAGTTATAAGTAGTTAAAGTCATGACGATATAGAAGTAGTGAAAGCACCGAGAGTCAAACTTTCACTACAACAACTCTAGAAAATCATGCAGAACAAAAGGGAAAGATGTCAGAAGATGCTATGTTGTAAATGTCATACTAACATACTACTCATACTAAGTTTGTCGTAAAATTACGTATTCACATTAGAAAAGTTAGAGTACACGAGAACTACCCGGATGTATACTGTATCGGGACATTTTTTAAGTATGCACGGTGGGCACACTAGTCATATTCAAATGCCCCATGATGCATTGCGAGCAGAATGTAAAATCGTCCTGGAACCGGCTTCAAGCTAAAAATCAAACATCACCTTTTCAAAATAAAAGCATCTCTTCTTGTCTTCCATTAGATTTTAAGCTGTTATGTAAATAGGGCTCTTGTTTTGAAGTTAACTTTGAAAGATGGAGAATCAACTGAGATATTTAGCCTCAATGTGCTTCAGGCTTTTGTCGTTGTAGGTTCCAAATGCATCTTGGGATACTTGGAGGTATACTTTAGTGGGAACACTCATCATCCTAATCATAATTATATAGTAGACTGTATATACTCATTGACTTTGTAGTGTGTAATACATCAGTGTGATATTTCCAACACATGCATGCTCTTCTTCTTCTTCTCCTTCTCTCAAACCCCTCCCTCTCTTTATTCCCCTCAGGTTGGAGGGTGTTCTACAGGTGGTGCTGGCTTGTGTTTCCTCTGACAGTCGACTACAGGTGGTCTCAGACTGTGTGTCCCTCCTTGTGTCCTTGTCCAACCATCAAACTCTGTCCAATCAGCTCTGCTCTGAACAAGGTGAGGCTTCACCTCTTGCTACAAAGGAACCTTTAATGTGATACAAAAACCCTTTTCAGCGTGATGTTTTTACGCCCAAAGTTTGGTGACTACTCAAGTTTTTTTTTTTTTTATCCAAGACGGTGGAACATTTTGTTGTGGGATCTGAGAGGATCCGAGAATATTACGATTTTTAATCACAAAGTGGAAGGGGGCTATAGGTTTGAGCTCCGTGCATCCGACCGAGTTAAAGGGGACCGTTTTTCTCAGAAACTGTTTAAGATAGGATAACCAAATTCAGTGTGTGGCTTCAGGGTATCAATACCGTGATGGAGTTCAAAAATGAGAAGTGCACAATTATTTTTTCCGGAGTTATTGCACTTATTCAGTTTTTCTTTACTCTGTGTGAGATTGTGTGTTTTGACCTACCACTGTTGCCGTAGTAGTCGGAAGTCGTCGTCTTGAAAGCCCATGGCCTACTGGTCTCTACGAACTAAGTTCTTGTATTTTCGGCTTGAAAAAAAAACATAGGAATGTTATCAGACAGCACACTTAAATATACTCACAAGCATAAGACTGTGTTTGTGAAAGTTAAGCATAAACGGTGTGTTATATACAGTAAATCACTGCCGATCGCAGTAAATGTTAGCATGAGCATATACATGGGTTTTCCCATAGACGTTAGCATGAAGCTACCTGACAACAAATCTGGCGGGGGATGTTGATTACTGTCTTTTTGTTCAGTCTGGCTTTTAGAATTTTATAATTTGAATTATTTAATATTTAAAATATTTTATTGATTCATTTTTTATTTTACTGTTTTTTTGTTGCTAATTTTAATGTTTTATTTTTTATAAATTCTTCCATTTTCTGCTTTGTTCAAACTCTTTCTTATTTGTCATCTTTTTAATTATTTTATTAAGTTACTTCTGTGTGCATTGGCCTCGAATCATTTGTATCAGTTTTTTTGTCAATCACTTTAGCAAAATTCTATAAAGCATGTTTTTAAATGTTTTCTGCTCTTTGTAGAACCCTGTGTGTTCCTCAAGTTCCTGCAGTTCATCAGGACCAGAGCAGACAAACAGGCTGCTCACACAGACTGGATTCTGTTGGATCTGCAGGTAAAACACACCAGAGTTTTTTTTATTTGGTGAGTTTTTTTTCTATTCAGACAAAAGCAAGTCAAAGCCTCAGTGGTTTGGGGTTTAAAGTTTTATTAATACTACTACGAAGGTCTTTTGTTGTTGTTTTTTGCCTTTTTTGTTGGTTTATGAAGTGATTTGCTTGTATAAATGAGGTGATACAGCAGGCTTTATTTGTTTTTTATACATTTGGTGTAAACTGCCACAAAGCACATGATTTTGTTTCAGGTCCACAATGTAAACTCACTTTTCACCATTTTTTTAGCAGTTGTTATGACATTTATTCTCAGACTTGCCACCGCAATCCCATATATATATATATATATATATATATATATATATATATATATATATATATATAGTTGTATTTTCACCATTGTTTGTTTATGTTTTTATTTATTACTTTTTAAAACTAAAACGGTTTTCAGAAGTATGTTGGTCAGTCTGTCTTTGCATACATGATAACTTGAAGACTTATGAATAGATTTTGATGACATTTTCAAGAAATGTTGATAATGGCACATTTTGGTGATGTTCTGGCAACCAAAAGGAAAAAAAATTTTTTTTAATATATTTATAAAAATTATATATATATATATATATTTATATTATATTAGGGATGTAATGATTCACTCAACTCACGATACTGGGTTCACAATATGATTCTCTCATGCTTTATTTTACAAAATGTACAAATTATGACTGAAAAATATTCCATAGAAAATACTGTACTATTTTCCCTTTATTTTTCATTGTCTAAAGAATCCCTTGATAAACTATTCAAAACAATGCAATTTAACTAAAAATAAATCATGAAATAAATAAAGGAATAATACAAACGAAGAAGAAGCCTATTAATTTAAATTCTGGTTCTATAGTAAACAATGCAAAACTGCATAATAGTTCTTTTTCTTTTTAAATGTGCAACTGAAAATGTATTTTGTGCCTTAACAATTGGACTTGAAAAAAAAAAAACAGTCTGTACACGATAACTTCAAAAGTTATCAACGGGTATTGATGAAATTTTCAGGAAATTTGCTAAATGGGACGAGAAACAGCTGATTAAATTTTGGTGGTGTTCTGGCTACCAAAATCAAACATATAGAAATATATATATCCCATTCGTTTTCCCATCCACATTTTGGAATTCTGACATCATCACTGTTGACTCCATGGTGACGTACGGATCCGATCGGTCGTTTTCAAAAGTCTGTGTTAAACAAGCGCAGGTTAATTTGTTTGTTTGTCTGAGCAGGATTACGTGAAAAGTGCTCAACTGATTTTAACAACATTTTAACCAAAGACAGACATTCCACCATGGAAGATTGCATTACATTTTGAAGGGATCCAGATCAATATACTGATTCTGAATCAGATTCAAAATTAACCCATCATTGGTGAAAATGGAAACAAAAAAAAATCATATCTTGGTTTGTAATTGACTGATCGTTAGGAAATTTGACTCAGTTATGATGGGTTGGTTTATCAATTATTCCACTGAGTTTCATCTGGATCAGATGTAAATTACAGATTTCATCTTGATTTTCCTAAAAAAATTTAATTTGGATTGTTTGCTGGTTTTTTTTTATCAGAAGTTGATAAATGTGGTGAATATAAACACACCTAATGTTTAATTTGGATTTTTAAAGGTAAAGAAGAGCAGTAGATGTTTGACTGATGTTTTGGTTGATGTGGGTTGTTCTGTGGTGTCTCAGGTGGTTCGTCTGTTGAGCAGATTAACGACTCAGAGACCAGAGAGAAGGAGCTGTCAGTGTTACACAGAGGTAACTGTTACTCTTCTTCTATTTTATTTATTTATTTTTTTTTCTTCTTCTTCTTCTTCTTCTTCTTCTTCTTCTTCTTCTTCTTCTTCTTCTTCTTCTTCTTCTTCTTCTTCTTCTTCTTCTTCTTCTTCTTCTTCTTCTTCTTCTTCTTCTTCTTCTTCTTCTTCGCTGTCACTGTTCCTCACTCACTCATCGTTCTGTCCTCACAGCTGGTTCAGACGGTTCTGATTGTGTTCCACCGTCAGTGGTTAGAGCTTCGTGGTTCTCCAGAGCTCACAGAATCCACAGGTGGGTCCAGTTTACAAACTGTGAGATTATTGCTAAGAATTAAACCCTCACGTGTTTTTAACGTGTGTTGTTAATATATATATATATATATATATTCCTTCAGAGTGTGACTCCACCATGTCCTCGTCTCCGTGGTGGTCCAGGCCGCCAGCATCTCTGCTCAGGGAAACGTTGCTGCTACTTCACTGGCTACTGCTGCATCACGGCAGCTTCTCAGAGAGCTGCAGACCTCTGCTGCACATGTACGACCAGGTGATCCCTGCTGTGAGGGACACGCTGAGGAAGATACCAGAGCTCAGTGAGAGCGAAGGTACACACACACAGCAGTTGGTTTGTCTTGTACATAACCAAATGACATCACTACCACCCTCCTGAAATTTGGTCGGACCAGATTGATGGTTTGGACTGCCAAAATGTCTATTTTGCCAACAAAATAAACATTAAAATAGGCTTTTAATGTCTATTTTCTATTAATGCATTAAAGCTGCTGGAGATGTTCATATTTTTCTGTCAGATAAAGACATAATGCAGGCCTCATAGTTCAATAATCTGAGATAATTTGTTTGAAGGAAAAAAAATTGGGATGTAGAGTTCTGTAGACGGATGAATCCGTGTATCATTAGTTTTTCATTATGTAACAAAAACATGAAAAACGAGAAAAAAAAACACTCATTATTTGATATTTGTTTCCAAAACCAAAATGAAAAAACGGAAAACGCCTTGTTTTTCAAATATAAGCTCTTTTGCTTCAGTACAGAAAACGAAAAACGGAAAACGAACACCTTTATTAAGTGGTCAGGTGATGTGTTTCTATTAGCGCGAGAAAGACGCACGTACCGTCCGTCAGCAACTAAAACTGATCGTAGTAATTCTCCAACACTACGTCAACTCATGTTTGTTCTGCAGTAGAATTCAATCTTTTCAGGGAATAAATCATCTTGAAAGGCTGAATACTGCATGCAGCAAAGCACTGGTCGATTAAAAGAATCAAAGTCAATTCCACATGGAAAAGAGCATCAAAGGAGGAGTTTTCTCCTTTTCTCTGCCTCCTGAATAAATTATTAAATCAATATTATCCAGTTATTATCCCCCCGTCACAAAGTGTGGAAGGGGGATATGGGTTTGAGCTCTGTGCGTTCGTCAGAGTTAATGGGGACAGCTTTTCTCAGAAACTGATAACCGAATTTGGTGTGTGGCTTCAGGGTATCAATACCTTGATGGAGTTCGAAAATGAGAAGTGCGCAAATATTTTTTCCGGAGTTATTGCCCTTGTTCTGTTTTTCTTCACTGTGTTCGAGGTATCTTCAAAGGGGACAGATTTTCTTAGAAATCGTTTAAGATAGTTATTAATTTTATATTCTGATGTGATAATATTTTCTTATGTATACATCTAAGTTCTTAGATTTAGGACATTTAGGAAAAGGTTGTGAGTTACAATGAGAACCAATCTGGTGGGGGATGTTGATGACTGTCTTCTTGTTTTGTTCTGGCTTACAGCTGTATGTACACTATATACAGTATATATATATATATATATATATATATATATATATATATATATATACACGAGCCACATTACGGGATGTTGAGGTCAATTATAATTGTAATTGCATAATTATAACTTTTATGGTGTAATTATAACTGTGATTGTAATTTTAAAAATCTGTTGCTGTCGTAATCGTAATTACATTGTAATTTAATTACAATTCAATTTAAAGTTTAGATAATTGACTTTTTAATTGTAATTGCCATGAAAATTCTTTTAAAAAATGTCAATTATAATTTAACGCAAAACAGTTGAACCGTGTTACAGTTCTATGTACAGTTCTACACATATGTAGTTAACAATCATTAAAATGTGTTTCATATCAAGCTTTCCCACATTTGACCATTTAAAAAAAAAAAAATGTAAATCTTGGGCTTTACTGAACCACAAAAAAGGCTCAGACACCCACACCAAAAATATTAAAACCTATATTTTCATTTATTAGGAATCCTAACAAGGGAACCATAGATAGGAAATAAATTAGATGATAGATATTTGTTTATTGTGTATTTTACAGTCGATTAAGAACTAGTTATCATAAGAGATGCTAATAGGAAGCTAACACAAGAGGAAGGCTAACTTTTATTAGGTTAATTATTTCAGGCTCAGTAACTGTGGTTATTTGTATTTGAACTTTAGTAATTGAGAATATAATTGTAAAAAAAAAACAATTGCAATTTAATTGTAAGTGGAAAAAATGCTGGTAACTGTAATTGTAATTGAGTTGAACATGGATAATTGAAAGCTTAATTGTAACTGAATAATGTAATTAATCTCCACCCTGTACATTTATAATATACAGTATCTCACTCCTCTGTAGTTTTGATGTCGGTGTGAACACGTGTGTTTCAGAACTGGCGTTAGAGGAGATCTGCCGCTCAGAGAGCGATGAAGCAGAGGACATGGAAACTGAAACCGGCTCCTGATTGGCTGATTCTGATGGACTGAGACTCTCTTAAATGATTGATGAAAAGAAATGAAGATTTGAAATTGACTCCATTGATTAGAAAAATCCATTTATTCTGTTTTCTGGTGAATTGAATACAAACATGAAGATTGGGAAAGAGATACTTTTACTTTGATGTTTTTCTAACTTGTATTGTTTGATCAATAAAGCTGCTGTGATCCCCAGGATTTCACTCCTTTGTCTGTCTGTGAATTTGACATTATTACAAAAAGTAGATTTGTTTCTATTCATTGCAATCAATAATTTCCTTCATTAAGACATGCTTTATTAATATATTCACTTCGCTACAAGATGCTTTTTTAATTTGTTTCTTTTTAAAAAACACAAAATGACTTTAAATCAGGAGTGTAAAACTAATTTTCCAAATACAGACCAGCGTAATATTTAAAAAGCATCTAAAGCCCCTAGTTTTTGCTGACTTGTAGGGAAATTTAAAAAAATGTCTTGATTATGGGCGGGGCTCCTGGAGCAGTTAAGACACGCCCAGTCTATACTATAAAATGTTCAAATAGCAATCTTTGTAATGCTAACTAGCTACTCTATATACTGTACCTCACTATTCACAATTATCTCAATTCAACTTACTCAGCACAGATTGTCAACTGCCAGTCTTCGTCAGAGGCATCTGCTGATCGCTTTGATGTTTCATTGACATTCAACATGTCAAACAAAATTTTATTGAATTAAATTGTATTTTTTTATAAAAGTTTTTGGGGAATAATTTGAGGAAAAATTAAAGTTATTTCAACAATGTGTGTTTAAAAATCTATGCCATTATGTGACATAAGCGTGAGAAAACTGTGAGTTTAACTGAATGTGTATTTAACAGAGCATTTTTACACATGTTAATAAAGTTAGCTGATGTGTTGATGATGCTATGGTGAAAATAAGAAAGAAAAATCAAGATTTTACAACGTTTTTTCTTACAAAAAAAGATATTTATTCTTTATCTGGAAGTGAAAACCAACACACGACAAACCACAAGTGTGTTCTGTCCAGTTTTTTCTTCATCATCACCATCATCACTCTCACTGTAACTCCAGAAATGCAAAGCAAATGTTAATATCAAGACATTCAGATATCAAACACTTATTGATAACTACTCTGTAGTTTGGGTTTTTCTCATGTGTTTTTCCACGACTCAGCTTTATTCCAGAATTTAAAAAAAAAAACAGGATGAGAAGAAAAGCTGAGTCACTTCAACTCAGGGGATCATAAACACTTAGTCATTGAATCCTATTGTTTTGACCAGATCAGCTTCTAGCCTAACATGCATAGAGCACACCATGAACAGCTCAGCGGTCCGCTACATTTTAATGCTTTTCTGACCAATCGCTCTTTGTAGAACTTCACAGTCTGAGCCAATCACTGTTGGTGTGATCATATAAACATGTGACAATAGCGGACCAGCTACACAGAGCTAAAGGCACATTGGTGTCAAGTTAATCCAGGGTCATATTTAGGGTGAAGTGCTGCTTGTGTACATCTGCATTTGTGAAAACCATTGAGTTTTACCACATGAACCAGTTTGTAGCCTGTGGAAATCAAAGGTTCATTAGAAAGTCCAGTCTTTCCCTCCCAATAGGAGGTCGTGTATCTTCACTTTGTCTGTTAGCAGGATTACGTTAATGAATGCTCAACAGATTTTTGCAAATTTTAACTAAAACTAGACCTTACACCACGGAAGATTTCATTGTTACATTTTGGAGAGGATGATTCTGATCAGTTTGAGAAATAAAAAAAATAATCACTTCTCATCATTGGCCAAATTCCAAAAATTCATATTTCAGTTTGTCATTGGGCAAATTTTAGGAAATTTGATTGTTATCTCGGGTTGGTTCCTCACTTCTCCTTTAGTTTCATCCGGATTGCGCATTTCATCGCAATTCGGCGATGTATCGTGATATATCACTGTGCGATTATCGTATCGACTCAAAAAATGTCCAAATCGTTTTTTTAAATCATATTTTTAAACCAAAAAAACTAGGGGTGTCCCAATTCAATATTGGTTATCGGTCCGATATCAGACAAAAAAACTAATATCGGATTTTATCAGATTACATCCAAAATCTCCGATGTGTTGTTTTTGTCCCCGCCCTCAGTTGTTCCCACCATAAACTAACTATTGTTCTCCGTTTGTGTGACATCACTTGATCAATTCGTTTCTAACATTATAAAATAAGTCATAAAAGTGTGTATACTATGATTTGTGCTGATATCGTATTGGATCGATATCGGCCAATACGCAAGGCTGCAATATTGATATCGGAAGTGAGAAAGTTGTATCGGAACGTCCCTAAAAATAAACATTTAATTGCGCTAAAATACGCATAGCACGTAAACGCCCGGTCACTGTGTCAGTGAACACATCATCAGACTTTGTTAAACTACATCACTACTCAATGTATTTTATTTTGAAGGTTGAATGCATTTTATTTTCATAAAACATACTGGGCACTTTTATGGATTTAACAACTTAACAGAATCAGAATTTGATGTAGAAGCAAATGTTAAACTTTGTTGAAAAATGTAATTTGACAGTTTCATAAACATACCACTTGTTTTTTATATTTTGTACTTGAATTACAGTTAGTTACCATTTACTTGTTCTCGTAAGTAAAAAAAAAATGAAAAAACTTTGCATTTCATACCACTTTGTAATTTGAAAGGTGAAATTTGTAACTATTGATATTATGAAATACTATCATGATATATATCGTATTGTTTAGTATCAGGATATATTGTATCATGGCATGCAAATGCACACCTGTAGTGTAGGTTATTAATGATGCTAGAAATTTCTTCCAAGCTTTTTAAAGTGTGAATGATCAATATCACGGGACCATGATATTGATCATTGAACCTGATAACTGAGAATATCTGGTAAAGAGGTGATTTGGAGCTTGTTTTAAAGTGAAAACTCTTACTTGTAATTAAGCAATTTGCACTTTTTCTAACAAAAGGTTTAAAAGAGACGTCGTTGCACTTTGCTGTAAATTAATCTGTTAATTCCTTGGATGAGACTAAATCCGTTTTTTTGGGGGGAAAATAAAAATACTAGTTTTCTGTCTGACTTCCAACATGTTTGGCTTTCACAAATGCAGAGTTTAAATATGTGGAACTCATTTGTTCTCAGTCCACGTTGGCACCACCTGGTCGTCGCTGTCGTCGTGCTGGTTAAAACTGGCGGGCGCCGCGGGCGAGCTGTGGCTGTGCTGCGTCTTTGTGGCGTGATGGTGATGCGTTCGAGGACTTGTGAGCCACGGGTGCATCAGCAGCTCACGCCCCGTCAGTCTCTCCGTCGGCGACTTCCTCAGCATGCAGCCGATCACACACTTGGCCCTCGGCGACAGCCACTCGGGCAAACTGTAGGCCCCGCGCCGGATCTTGGCGAACAGCGCGGCGGGCTGAGTGTCCTGGAAGGGGTATCGTCCAATCAGCATGGTGTACAGAGACACGCCCAGGCTCCACATGTCCGCCGCACGCCCCGAGTAACACGTGTTCCCGTTGGTCAGCAGCTCCGGGCCCACGTACGCCGGACAGCCGTGTCTGTCGCTTAAAGAGTCGTCGTCGTGGTTACCATGTAGGAGGACGCAGTCGTTGAGACCGAGGAGGGCGACACGGGTCCTGCAGAGAGAATACGTAACACGTTCAATTTTATGTTATTATTCACAACCTGAGTTTTCAAAGGGTGGGTCGAGGCCCAAATGTAGGTCGCGAACCGGTTTTCAGTGGGCCAAAAGGAAAAACTGCCTGAATTTGAATAAGGAAATGTAATTATGAAGCATAACTATCTTTATATTTGATAGACTGAGTTCACAATACAATACAACAGATCAGGGGTTCTCAACCATGGGGTCAGGACCCCATTTGGGGTTGCGAGACACTGGAAGGGAGTAGCCAGATACCTTCAAGAAACTAAGAATTTTTTTTTCCAATTTTATCCACATTTTCGTTATTTTTACTAATTTTCTGCAACTACACCAAACTTTTTTTCCATCATTACTTTTTCTTGCCATATTTTTGCTCCTTTTAATTTATTTTTGCTACATTACTCCTATTACTGCCACTTCTCATCACATTTTAATGCCTTTTCTGCACATTTTTCTCACTTTCAAGACATTTTCAGCACTTTTAAACCATTTCCACATAATGTCACATATTTTGACCCATTATCACTTTTAACCTCTTTTCACCATATTTCATGCTTATTTATGCCAATTTAACCACATTCACGAATTGTCATGCCCATGAATTGCCTTTTTAATTGTTCCAATATTAACTTTTTTTATTTTTATACCACTTTTTATGTGTTTTTGGCCACTCTAATTTGCAACTTTTAACCAATTTCAGTTGTTTTTAAAATCCCATTTTACCTCCTTTTTTACCATTTTTGGTCACTTTTAACCAATTTTATTTCTGATTAAAACAAAGATGTACATATTTAAGATGACTATATACTATGGAGCAAATTATAATAAACTTCCTGGATTCCTATTATAAAATAATAAATAAATAAATGTGTTTATCACAGATTCATAGAACAATGAACCATCATTTTGCTGATGTTTTACTTGTACTCGAGTTTTTTATGTATGACTTACTTGTACTTGAGTAAAATTTCCATCCAGTAACAGTACTTCTACTTGAGTAGGATATGACAGTACTTTTTACACCTCTGTTAAAATTATTCCTGCCACATTAGAAAAAAAAAGGAGATTTGAATCATTCATTTTCCTGCAGCGAAATGGAAACACGCAATTATACTTTGCCAGGATATAAGAAATATTGCTTTTACTTTGTAATGAAAACACAGCTAATATTAGCAGGTCTATTTATTTGGTGAGCAATAAATCTTGTGACGCTCTATTATTGCAATTTATCGTCCCAGCTTTGATCTGTACTCGTCTATTTGTTCTCTTATATAAACTCCTGCAGTGCGCACGTCTCACCTGAACTTGTCCATGAAGACAAAGCGGCGCAGCTTCAGGTCTCTGAGGACGACTCCGTGGTGATGACAGTGAACCACGGCGTTCAGCATCTGCTGGAACAGAAGACCCGCCTCCTCCTCGCCCAGACGCTTCCTGCTGCGCACGTACGCGTGCATGTCGCCGTGGTGATTGGGCAAGAAGACGTACACGCTCTCCTCGCCGATCACCACGTCCAGTATGCCACAAACGTTGTCATGGTTACCGATCTGAGCGTAGGCAGCCAATCGTTCCTGGTAACACCGCAGAGGTAACACCTGCGAACACAAGAGAAGAAGAAGAATGATTTCATTTCACCTCTCATAACGATGAGAGAGAAATATACAAAACAACAATGAAAATACACAAAAATAACTCCAAAAACACTAAAAAAAAAAAAAAGACAACAAAATGTACAAAACGACTTTAAAAACACACAAGATACTTAAAAAACTACATAAAAATCAGCAAAACAGCATGAAAATGCACAAAAATTACTCCAAAAACACAAAAAAAGAAAACAGAAACATACAAGCCTACTTCAAAAACACACAAGATGATCACAAAACTAAGAAAGATATTTAAAAACACACAAACAAAGTAAGAAAATACACTTTGTTCTTTCCAGTATGAATGATCGGATTGGTTGTTTTTTTTCCAGGTGATAAAAGTTGCTCCGTGTGGTGACGGGTGTAATGTGAGGAGTTACCTGACACGTGTACTGCTGCTTGGTGTGCACGTGCACAGCTCTGAAGGTCTCCTCCCTCTCAGAGCGTCCGTAGAGCAGGTACGATCCCACTCTGGATGGTGATTGGCTGGGGCTGTCCTTGGGGGTGGGGCTTGTTGGGCCGAGACACGGCGATAGGCTGGTGGAGGGAGGAGGCGGAACCAGACGGGCTCGTTTCCATTTCAATAAATTATCTCGGGGCTCGTTCAGTAACCTCTTCAGACACAGGTGGGAGCTGTGGGTGGCCGCGCTCATACTCATCTGTGATTGGACGAGAACGTGTCAATAAATATTACATTTGGTTTCAAGTTCAAACTTCATATATCATGACAAGGATGTGCAAACACAAATCAGGTGTGACCCGTGTTAATTTAGTTGACAAAGACCATGATGAAAAATATTTGTTGAATCTTTTTCATGGGGGAAAACTCACTAAAAACAAATTAAAGAGTGACTAAAATTATTCCCAATTTTTAATTCCAAGAAATAATTCTCACGAAAAGCTTATATTTTTTTGCATATTCCCCAAATTCTTAAGCTTACGTTCTCTCTCGTGGAAATTTACCAAAAATGATTAACCTCTTTGTAACCCTAAAAATGAACCTCTTTTACCCCAAGAAGATTGAAGTAGGACCCTTAGTGGTTACAGTATATAGTAATTTTGGAAATATACAATACTGACTGACAATACATCATGTTTGAAAGACAGAACTCTGTAGTCCACCCAAAAACAAACTAGAGATTCACGTTAAATATAAAGCCAATTCTCAGTAGGGAAGGCTATAAAGTTAGAAATAACTGAACTAATGTATGGACATCAACTGCAGCAAGTTTAGTGATAATGACGAAAAATATTTGTGGATGAACCTTTTTTCATTGACGAAAACTTTATGAAAACTAAATAAAGAGTGATTGAATTTATTCCCAGTTCCAATAAAAAATTCACACTAAAAGCTATTTTATTATTCTTCTTTTTAATCTTATGGGTATCCAATATATATCACTTTACTTGACTATTTGTTTTACACTATTGTTATTATTCCTACTGTTATTTTTGACTTTTTTGGTTTATCCTTGATCCTGTATTTTTTTTAATGCATATACGTAATTACTGTAACAAATGTGGATTTTTTTTTTTTTTTTTTTTGGTTTTTGGTTAAAATGAACAAGTGAAAAAGGGTTTAAATCAGGCAATTCAACATTAATGTTCCTAAGTTTACACTTTCAGTTATAAATTAGACAAAGTATGGAAGGCATCAACAATATCTAAGCAATAAGTGACAGATAGTTAAATGTCCTTTGATTTTTTGACCAATTTTTATTTAATTTGGGGAGATTTTGTGGAATAATTTGAGAAAAATTGCAGGATTTTGGAAAAATTTAGAGTTCTTTCAGCAACAATTTACAACTGAATTATTTGATAATTTACACAGTAATTCATGTTTTCTTTGTAATTTTCCCTCTCTCCTGTGGGACAAATCAGATGCTCTGAAAGGCCGGATTTGGCCCCCGGGCCATGAGTTTGACACGTGGTTGAAATGATCGCAGTAAAAGCCCCCTGTAGTCCTCTCGTTTTTAAATGATGATTTCATGTACAGTAATAGGAGTTTTACTAGCATCATTGTGTGCGCGCGTGTGTGTGTGTGTGTGTGTGTGTGTGTGTGTGTGAGCGCGCTCCGCGTCACGGCTGCTCACATGTGACTCACTGGCCGTGTGTCTATAGGCTTCCTGATGCAACTTCCTGTAAACTGACAGCAGGCGCCTCATCTTTCATATCATTGCATCACAGCACAACAGTTTAGAGTTTAAACAGCTTTAAATACAGTCAACAGACTCACACCGTGTGTGTGTGTGCGCGTGTGCGTGCGTGTGTGAGTGTAAAAAGTGACTGCAGTGACTTTGTGAAACACTCAGTGAGTCACATACACGCAGTTTACAATCAGCATAAAAAAGGCAGCAGAATATGGTTGAGCAGCTGTGGCTACAGATATAGTTTACTCCCACAAGTAGTATGATTGTGGGGTTAATATATAAAAGCACTTGTATAGACTTTGAATAAAATATTTAATAAAATCCCACCCACTGTTTATTTAGTATTTAGTTGACTAAAAATCCTGATTGTTACATACAGACGATTATTCAGAAGCTATTCCCATTCTATATGACATCATCTGCACCAGTGTCGTTATAGTTTGTTTATTCCATTTAGAGAGAAAAAAGGGAGAAAAAAAACTCCACATAAATAACTAAAAATCCACAATGACATAAATAACTATTACTACCTATTTATGTTATTTTATGGAGTGCTTTTATCACCACTTGAGTAGTTCCCAAACACATCATCCAAGAAAATCAGACGGAAAAATGGAATTCATGTTCAGAAACAGAAAAGGCCAGGGTTTTTCTCCCTTTATTGAAAATTGGGCCCAAACAGGATACCAAAATGCCACACGAGCATTTTTTTGGACATCACGCATTTTTCACTGGAGATTCGATGACTACAAAGTTTGACAAATATGTGGATTTCTGCCTGTAATCCTGTTTAAAATCTATTTAAAAGTGTGTTACGGTTGGAATAATAATCATGTTATCCTGTGACTAAACTTGCACATACGTATAGGAATGAATATTTGCTCCATATAAAAAAATGTACAAACAACAATAAATACAAAATATTCACATTGCACGTATAGTTAAAACAAACACATACAAGCATTGCCACCAATGCTTCCAATAACAGGAGGAATATTTATATGCACCTAGTGTAGTCTCAACTAGACCTGAATCAACTCATTTTTTGACTTGGATGACCTCAGCATAAATTTAAACATAAAAAGTTGGAACATTATTACTGACAAACATTATAACTTGACTGGCACTAATAAATGTATGTACTATGATTCTAAAGGCATCGTTATATAAGCTACTATAATATATATATTTTTAGAAGCAGCTCAATAATTGCAATGATTGAAGAACTCGAACCCTGGATTTCCACTGGATGCGATTTACTCCGAAACTGCTTTGCTGCGTAACTGCAGCGCAATCTGCAGACCGATAATTCCCACCGCCTACGGTTTTTCTGCGTATCTGTTGCAGCACGGACTCAGAAGATCCCGTTAATTCCCGTGTAATCGCTCTATATGTATGTGATTCAACCATGGATAAATGCAATATTTATATATGAAATACTAGTGGTGTCCTGATCCGATATCGATATCGGTCCGATATTAGCCTGGAAACAAATATTGGATTCAAATTTCCGGATTTTCCAATTTTTTTTTTTTATTTATTTTATTCATTTGTAGAATACTGTAGATATTATGTTGAAGGTTAAAAATGTATGTAACCAATTGTTTATTTATAAATGGGTCAGTTTTTCTCATGCCTTCTGTTGCTGAGTAACATCACTTGATCAAGCCTTTTCTAACAATCCACACTACAAAATAAGTCATTATTATTTTTGATTAAAAAAGAGAGAAAGAGAGAGAGAGAAAAGTATGTATGATTCATGCTGATATCGGTATCATATCGGAAATGAAAAAGTTGTACCGGGACATCTTTATGAAATACGATTTTAAAAGTGCTCGGATTGGGCTAAACGTGGTATCAATGGAAATGTCTGATCCCAACGTGCCTGAATATGTGCTTGGTGTTTGGGTAGAGTCCATATTGCGCCCCGCTAGAGGCGAAAAGCACAATTTTCGGGCCAAAAAAAAAAGTGTTCATTTTGTCAAAAATGTGGTATCAGCGGACATTTTTTATTTCCCTGAGTCTGAATATGTGCTCGGTTTTCGGATAGAGCCTGAAATGGGGCCGCTGGAGGACCCGGAAGGTCAGTGTTTTCCTCTACCAGGGGTAACCTCGATCAATGGATGGAATTACGATCCGCCTTGAACACGGATTATTTTATTTTGAAAAAAATCCAGAAATGTTATTCTGAGTCTATGCACTACCTCCTGTCCTGCACATGCTCAGGCATCTGGCAAAAATAGATGTGGATGAGGTGGAAACGTATCGGCTGCGTTGTGGTTTCAGATGCGGTGTAAATTGGGGGTAACAGTAAAGTTAGACTTCTTCTATAGTGTATAAGCTATTTTAATTTTGGATACTTTATTGAAATTCCATTTGCTTAAATGTAGCATTGAGTGTTGCTGTTTCCGTGGTGTCACATGATTTCATTCTAACTTCATTTAAAACATTCAGCTGTGACTGAGGAGGAAACTAATGAGTGAGGCTGAAGACTTAATAAGTCAAATGAACTTGAAGCAAACAGTGGTAAAACAACATTATGTAATTTTTCAAGATTCGTTAATAAATGTGCAGGGTTTTTCCTTTTTCCATCCACCATCATAATCATCATTTATATTCTGACTATGGGTGTCCCGATCCGGTATTGATATTAATATCGATCTGACATTAGCAGAAAAACAAAAAAAAGTGCAAGATTATATCGTCCTGTATCTATAGTCTCCAATATAATATGGTATATATTGTTTTTTTGGATTTATTGAGGTTATTTTTTATTTATTAATTTGATTCCATTGTAGAATATCCTAATGTTTAAGGTTAAAACGTCTGGTTATTAATAAATGGGTCAGTTTTGTCTCATACCTATTGAATATACCTATTTTCTCATACCTACCTACCTACCTATATCTAACATTGTGATTCCACTCTACAAAATAAGTTATAAAAGTCTGATTGATTCATGCAGATATCGTATCGTATCGATATTGGTATCGGCCAATACCAAAGGTTGCAATATCGGTATCGAATAGGAAGTGAAAAAGTTGTATCAGTGATAAAATATGTAAGTGATAATATGGCTCCAGTTCTGTTCCAGTTTATATAAATATAATAAACTAAAAAAAAAACATGCTTTGTTTATGCAATGATCCATGTTTACAAGCAGCTGTTTGACATCATGGTTTGTTTTGTCTTATATGCTATTGTTTATTGTTTTTTTATTTTGTTATTCTAGGCTGACTTATTTATATTTCTTATTATTTGCTGTTGTTTCATTTTGGGTCCGTATATTATTTGTGATTTCTGTATTTGTGTGACTTCCTATTTGACAAATTGAAATAAATCATAGATTAAAAAACAAAGTACAAAAATAAGTTATATTCAGTGCAATAAAACCTACATCAGTCACATGACACACAAATATACATCACAGGCAGGTGATATAAGAATTAGTTTAATTTAGTTCAGGGCTGATAAACTCATTTTACTTCAGGGGCCAAAAAGTGGAACAGTTTTAAATCAAGATAATAAACAAGAAAAAGGGAAACGTCATCATCAACGTGCCCTAGTTTTCACTTCTGTGTATAAATAATGTATAAATGTATGTACGGCACTGATAATATCCAGGCAATAAGTAATCCTTATTTGAATTTCTTTGATTTTCTGACCAACTTTTATTTAAACGTTGGTAAATTTGTTGAAAATTGTAACAATTTGGAAAGATTGAGAGTTCTTTCAACCATTTGAGATTCATCACGTAAAATAAGCATGAAAATACTGTGAGCACCGCAAATAATAATAATAATGTGGAGTTTAATTGAATTTGTGTATTTGCAGAGACTGAAATATCTATAACTAAAGCCTGAAAGATTAAATGCGCCGATTCTAGGCTAGTTATCACCAAATAAACGATATTAGTCAATAGCTTCAATATTGAACCGATGTTTTAACCTTTTGCTGATTCTATCTAAAGACGCCACTTTAGAATCTGCAGTGATGACTAATACGAGGAGTAGTGCACGTTCATTGTTTACAGTTACATTTTGCTTTCTCTTTCGATTTGAGCAACTTTATTTGCAATATATATTTTACACTGCATTGCAGAAACAGAGTTGGCACACGTTTAGTGTTTTTATTCTTTGTATTGACTCACATTTGTGGTATTACTGCTGATTTTAAATGTTTTTACTGCTGATCTAAATGCTCTTTTTGGTTTTTAAGCTGTTGAATGTTTTCTGTTGCACGTTTTGATCATTTAAAGCCACTGAATTGACTTGTGCATGAAATATGCACTACACAAATAAATATACCGTGTCTTTCCTTGCCCAATTTTCCTAATTCATGTATCATATATATTAAAAACCTTTAATAATCAGACACTTATCTACAACTGAATGAGTTGTTAATTCATACAATGTTTCATATTTTTACTGTTATTTTTATTTTCTGCTTTGGACCAAATTTGGATGCTCTAATGGGCCGGATTTGGCCCCCGGGCCTTGAGTTTGACACATGGTTTAGTTAGAAGCAACAGAGATTATTGCATGTACTACATTTAAAGCATTTGCTCATTCAACTAAAACAAGCTTCTAGAAAATTCATCTTGCACTCATGATCAGTAACGACGTCATTTCACCTGGAGAAAGGATTGGTGGAAAAATGTGATCATGTTTCAAACTTATTTAAATAAATGTGTTAATTATAACGTTAAAATGTATAAATCCATGGTCACATGCTCATCTACATTTAAAATCAATTCCTGTAACATAAACCTGCCCAGGGATTACAGGTGGAAATTAGCATTTTAGCTATAATCTGGTATGTTTGGTCAATGTTAAATTGTGCCTGTTTAAATTAAAACCATACCATGCTAAATTTTATTTTGGTAGGTAACAAAATAAAACATTTAAAGCAAATCACACACACACTGTAAATATCACATATTATGTTATATTTGATAAAAGATCAAGACTGAATCTGTGTGTGTGTGTGTGTGTGTGTGTGTGTGTGTGTGTGTGTGTGTGTGTGTGTGTGTGTGTGTGTGTGTGTGTGTGCGTGTGTGTGTGTGTGTGTGTGTTAGGCAACGTTTATTTAGAGCTAATGCAGTCTTTTCACATGTTGGTTCTATTTTCTAAAGCTTAGTAAACAATCAGATGTAAATGATGAGTGATTATTACAAGCTGAAGTTATTAATAATTGTTATTAATAGTTGTAACTTGTTACCTTCAGATAAACTGGAAACCAGTGGAAGTCTGTGGTCAGGTCTGGTGGACGTGCTGGTTTCTCTACCGTTGGTGAGCAGCAGAAGTTAAAAAATACATTAAAGTTGTTCGTGCGCAGTCTTTAAAAAAATAAAAAATAAATAAAAAGCTCAGTCGTGGATCACTGGAGACACTGGAAACACTGGAGACACTGGGGTCTGGTGACGTCTTTGTCTGCTTTCTTAATTGTACGATGTTGCGCAATGTGTCGTCAGTCAGTCAGCTGCTGACCGGTTTCCTCTTTGGTGTCAATTCAAGTCGCAGTTTAAGTCGATATGATGAATTAAAAACTGAAAAAGTGAGTAAACTTTGAGGAAAGAAGGAAACAAAGTATCCAGAGTGGGAAGCGAACAAAGAGTTCCTGTGTCCGTCCCGAGCGCCGCTTTCCTCCAATCAAAAGCCTCCGTTTGTGCGCGCGCGAGGAGACCCGGTCCGGTGTGTTTTGGTCCGGTTCGGCTGAGCTCGGCTTTGTTCGGCTCGGTTCGGGACTCGGTGCCGGACTAGGAGGACTCGGGACGGACTCTGGGTTTGTTTGGTTTCGTTCTTCCTCAGCGCGGTGTCGTCATCCGGCGGGGCGGGGCTACTATGTTGCAATCCCGCACGAGTCGTTCGTCAGAAACCAACAGGAGGCGTGACGTAGGTGGACTTCCTCTCCGCCACGTGCTTGTCAGCGCGCGTTGATCCTTTATTTATTTGTTTACATTAAATGCATCAGGTTTTTGTTTTGTTAATTTATTCAATTCATTTAAAGAACACAAATTGAAGGAAATATAATGATATGAATCAATGTGTGTCAAACTCAAGGCCCGGGGACCAAATCCGACCCTTTGAGGCATCTGAAATCGGTCCAAACGAGAAAATAAAAATGACGAATCACTGTGTAAATTAACAAGTCATTCAGTTCTAGATAGAACCTGATATTGAGGGGTTTTAATATCTGATATATGAAACAAGAACTTTGCTAAACACAAGATACATTTATTCGTATAACACCCCAAATATGATTAAATAAAAAGAGGCAAAACTAAATAAAAATAAGGATCTTTAATTAGTAACACTTTCATTATAAGGAGTGTAACACCACTGATAAATATGAAAATGCTTCTGTGCAAACTGTTTTTCTGGAATACAAAGTAAAGAAATATATATTCATAAACAGACTCAGTAGTGTAACTCATTACAAAAGTGAAAAGTGGTCATATATTACTAGTTACAATTAAAGTAATTCAAGTTACCCGCATATTTAATTTAACTTGCTTTGTTTTCTCACTGTTTGCAATTATTTGAGGAAAAAAAGATGATCATTATAGTTAAATATAACTTATGGGGAACAAAAAAGAGCTTTCTGCTCCTAGAAACAGCAGAAGTGTTTGAAAATAAACTTAGACCGATGTTATTGGAACACTATCAGTGTGATATCATTAGTGTTGTGGACCAAAAGTAACTAAAAGTAGTTACATTTTAAAAAAAAACAGTAATATTGTAATACAAATATATTACATTGTTATACCACTAACTAGTAATATAAAGTTACAACTTTAGAGTAACTTACCCAACACTGTTGTGCAATTTACTAAATAATTCAGTTGTAGATATCTCAGTCACTTCCAAAATCATAAAATAAATTAAACTCTACAATATTTGTGTAGTTTATGTGAATTCTCGTGTCTATATAACATGATTGCACTCGCAAATTGTCAAAATAACTCCCCAACATTTCTGAAATCCTGCAATTTCTCACAAATAATCACCCAAAAATGCCCTTAATTACATGAAAAATGTTCACAAAGTCTAAATGTTTTGAAGTGAAGATTCTGCAGGGATGGATATTTGCATTTATTGCTTGGATAATGTCACAGGCATACATAAGTTTACTATATCGGTTTTACGTGGAAGTGCAAATTAATGCACGACAATGTTGAAATGGGTCTTTATTGCAAACCAAAATGTGCACCTCTAACAAAAACACATAAAAGGATGGAAACATACACAAAAAAAACACAAAATCACTAAAACGTATGGAAAAAAAATACACTGAAGAACAACAATAATAAACAAAAAGAATCACAAATTGACAAAAAATACAACAAATTACTCCATAAACACAACACTACAAGTAAATAAGTGAAAAATACACAAAAACACACAAAATGTGACAATAAATATATACGATTACAGCAAAAATACGCTAAAGGAATTAAAAAAAATCAATGAATGACAGAAAAACAAAAAAAACAATTTTTATTTCCTTCATTGCTGATCAAGATCGTTCTTTATTCTAAATGCTAACATTAATATTGATGATGTGGCTCAGACAATCACATTTTTGTAACGGTTGCCCACCTCTGAGTCTGAAGTATATGGTAAAATAAAACAACACTGGCCCAGTTTGCTGCCATCAGCTAAAGCAGACAGAAGGATTTCCTCCTCCAGTGACAGACTGCTCTTCGTTTGAACTCATTCTAACAGGTGATCTGCACAACTTCAGTCACCTTTGACCTTAATCTGTGTTTAGACTGTGGCACAAAAACTCACGTACATCTGCTGCTCCAAGTTTGTCCCACATTTCAACTCACGTTTAGTCCTTAACCTGATCAATCAAGTCAATACTTCCTCGTCCTCTCTGATTAGCAGAACAATACAGAAACAAAACCAACTTTAAAAAAAAAGAAAAATACCAATAAAATCCATTATTTTGAAACACAATAAACCAAGTCAGCCATATAAATAGTCATTCTATTTTAAGAGTGTTTCTGTATTCTTTTTTTTTTTTAGTAATTGTAAAACCTTTACACAAATATAATTGATATATTCATTAATTCAACTAATATGCAAATAAATTATTTTTTAAGATTCTAGCTTTGTTTGAAATTTCTGGACCAAAACCTAGAAAAGTTTATGCCAAAATTCTCAAAGAATTCTTTCTTCCAACAAGGTTACTCTATTTCACGAAACTGGGATTTAACTAGGCTAATCCTGATATTCAAGATTAGTTAATCAGGGATGTAATTGGAACGGATGAAGAGAAAAGACATTGACTGTGTGGGAATTTGCATACTAACGTCCTACTTATACTAAGTAAGAAGTCAAAATGAGTATGAATTGCGTTCACATTAGATAGTATGGAAAGATTGAGTATGCGAGAAATACCCGGATGTATAGGGACATTTTTTAAGTGTGCACACTAGTCATACTCAATCGTCCCATGATGCATTGTGAGCGGAATGTAAAATGGTCCTGGGACCAGCTTCAAGCTAAAAATCAAACATTCCCTTTTCAAAACAAAAGCATCTCTTCTTGTCTTCCTTTAGTTTTTTTTTTTTAACATTTTTGTAAATAGGGCTCTTGTTTTGAAGTTAACCGTATGTTTTGTCAGTCGCACAATGGAGGGTCTCTGAAATGTTAAAAGTGTTCCCGGGAGTTTTATGAATCAAATGAGCACATGTTGATATTCTACTTGGTCACTTTCTTACTTAAAATGTTTTCAGAACTTTCAGAGATATTTAGTCTCAGTGTGCTTCAGGTTTCTGTTGTTGGTCCCAAATGCATCTTGGGAAACTTGGAAGTATACTTCATTGGGAACGGTCACCATTCTAATTCTCCTAACCATACTTAAACTATATAGAAGACACCATTGGCATACCGAGAATCATCCCGATGGGCAGTCGACCCAAAATGGGTCCTTTGCGGTCCACTATGTTTTTATTGACGAGCGAGGGAAGGCAGACGTGGGAACACGTGGCCAAAGATGGTCCAAAAGTGGCAAAAAGAGATCTTTCTACAAACACGTGCTCCATGAGCTGTTTTTGGTGTTACAATTGGCTGCTCGACTGAAGTCAGGTGGGTTCAGTTACCATTTCTACGTAGCAAAAGTGTGCTATTGGACCTCCAAGCAGAAGTCTCCATCGCAGCATTAGACACAACAGTTACACAGCAATTAAAGCGGAAAAAGGCAGACTGAGGTGTGAGAAGCAACTGTTTAAAGTTGCAAACACTGAGGAGGAACAGACCGCTTTGCGTCCTCATGGACCCCCCTGACTGTGCGGGGTCCGCCGCACACACACACTGGTGTCAGAGGGAGAGTGAGAACAGACGGGATAAATTGAGTGTAAACCTAAGAGAACCTATTCAAGGTGAATTAATTTTGCAGTCTGAATGTAGAGTGATGGTTGTCACTCTGCGCTGAGCGACAAGCAGCCGAGATAATAATAATAATGCATTGATGTGCATTATTCTTTCACTCCAAACACAGTGGTGGTAAGGTACTGTTGTAGCCACAGCTGCCCTGGGGCAGACTGATAGAGGCGAGGCTGCCATAGTGCGCCATCAGCCCCTCTGACCACCATCAACACTCACTCATTCACCATATTCATATACTAGGCAATGTGGGTAAAGTCCCTTGCCCAAGGACACAACAATAATGACTTGTCGAGAACAGGATTCAAACCCCCAACCTTTCGGTTATAGGACGACCCACTCTACCACTGGGCCACGGTCGTCCCAGCAGCCTCTGTGTGCTCTTTGGCGGAGACGAGCTGACGGCAGCAGCCGCTGCTCATGACAGTAACTACAAAGTACATTCATGTCTCTAAAACACCACAAAAATCTCCAATGACACAAGATGAAGTCCATACATTTGTCACTAATCTCTATTCAGAAAAAAGTTTCGAAGAGCGTTCACAAAACAGTTTCGGTTTCGGTTACAAAACGGAGCGGAGAGAGGATTCTACAAACTGCAGCTTTAATAACGGCTTCTATGTGGTGTCGCTGATAATGTAGTGGACTGGTCTGGATAGAAAATGCCAGGGTTTAATTTTTGGTAGATAGTACTCATTGAGTTTGTAGTGTAAAGTTCAGAATGTGACATTTTGAACACAGCCATTGTTTCAACTGTTGATAACTTAGAAAAAGTTGATAAAATTGTAAATTCAGCAAAAATCTAAACCAACTCAACAAGTAAAGAGCTAAACAAAGTTATCATTAAATGACTTAAGACAGAACATAAACTAATGCGTAGATTCCACTGACCGTGCACACAAAACAAAGCCTACAAAGAACTTTAGTTGGAGAGGTTCTGTTTGGACTTTTGGTTCTTTGGTCATGTTTATATTGGTCACATCTGCCTCTGCTGTGGGTTAAACCCACATTGACCTCAACAGGAGCTCAGCACACAGATGTCCTACTAACCTGAAGATCAACCGCAGGCCACAGCAGCACCTTTAACATGTCACACGTGCACTGATCACTTCTGTGTCACCGTCTGAGGACGCAGGTCTAATAAGCTAGCAGCTATTAACACTGCTAAGTGGTAAAAAAAGCCTATTATTATAGATTGGGAGACTTGTATGCTTCAGGAGGATGTCGACTGAAATATTGATAGTAATATGGTAGTTGTTAATAGTTGTATATCCCCAGTCATCGCCGTCGTCATCGCGCCCACCCCCCTTTTCACTAGGTACGTTAATGTATATTTATGTTAAGGCACTGTAATTTCTTCCAACACTTTATTAAATCAAAATCAAATCATATCAACCATTATTGTTAATTTGCTGAACATACACATGAGTGCAGACAAGATGAGATAACGTTAAAAACATACACATCTCCCATACTACACATACACGCATACTGACACACACACATCCCTGAGATGTTTTTATAGTTTTATAGTCCATTGTAGACATTGCTCCAGTTGCGTTTTTGGCTTTGGGAACGAAAGCAACACGACTCCACCAGCCAAACTCTTGGGGTACCTGGTATTCAACCTGCACAATCCATGAGCGCACCGATACACCATTGTGCTCAGACGGATGGTTGGACAATGACTGTTTGTGGGCGGGGTTTTGCAAAAGGTCCATTACCATTGGTCAACTTGATATGAGATGATGGGTCATTCCATATCATTTCAACACATTTTCAGGACATCGCACGCATTTCGGTGTCAAAAAATTCAGAAATTTTTACCAATTCTTCCGTGATTATTCAATAGGGAGATCCCCGGCCCCATCTCTACCCATGCGACGGAAGGCGTTCCAGCAATCTTCTCCTCAGGGCCCGCAGTTCAGAACGCCAAGACCGTCCGCTCCTTGTCCGGCTGGCCCGGAAAGCCTTCGGCCTTGGCTGCAGCTGCGCCGGCACAGCCCGTTCAGCGCACACAGTCTAAGAAGAAGAAGAAGAGGACGGCCTGACCGCTCTCCTCTCCTCCGGTAAAGCAGCTGGATGTTCCCCGTTCTCCAGCTCCACCTGTTCTCTTTTCATGGGTGCATCCGAGGGCCCTGAATGCCCCAGTCTCCCCTCTACCACGGCACGGTCCAGTGAAGGCCGGGAGAGACAGACATATTCTACGGGAAGTTAGGCTGTTGTCCACAAGCACGCACACACACACAAGTTCCAATAATAGTGATGTGTGCCCCGCTGGTGCACCCAGGCTGATAACTGAGGGTGCAACAAATGAAAGCAAAATCTGTCACAATAAGAAGCGCGGTGACGTTAAACTTCATATGGATCTATGATTCCTAATTCCTTTATCTTTCTTTTGGATATCTGTTTTTCTGATGCTAATAAGTGCAATGACATGACTTGACGATAAGTCACTGATGTACGTATTCTGTCAAAATGGCTGACATGCAGCTAGTGGTCACGTGACTGGGAGATCCCTATAGGCACACTGTACATTTTTAGTTTGATCAGATGAATACTTTTTGAGATATGGCCAATTTAGTGAGGGTGGTGTGTCCTTATTTTTCTTTCATTTTCAGTGTCCAATATCTCAAGAACTACATCACATAAGAAACTGAAATTTGCAATAATAATAATACAGCTCCACCAACTCGCTCAAAACATACAAAAATTTCTGCTATACATCTTATCTGGTGGACATGCCAGACCCTCAATATTGGAAAAAAGTTTGTGTGGGTTTGGGGTTGGAACATGTTTGGGCCTTCAGTAAATAACTTATCATATGTCTCAGCTCCCTGTAATAAGACCAGCTTAGAGCTATGTACATAGACTGTTCACATCACTAATGATTAGTCACATATATGCATTGGTTCTTACGTGACAGTCTCTTGAAATCCAAAACATACTTTTTATTATTATTAATTTCATTGACTCATAACTGCACCTCACAATATTGTCTGTGTGTCAACAGTGTGTCTATTGAATAAAAACTGAAGACTGAAGTGCGTGAGCCATTTGTGGAATGCCATGGAATGTCCCAATAATGTTTTTAAATAGACAGATTCAATGTGATCAATGTGTAAGATCACATTAAATTAAGTTATCAATTACGCAATGACAATGATAATTGACGCGAAGCCTGATTCCCATAAGAGCAGACAAACACGTGCATGTTACATCCCAGACTTGAATAAGAGCTAAACGTCTTCATTTAAGTCCAGTTGCTTTACCTAAAGTTACAATAATGAGCATGACCTGTACGACTAAGAGCCTTAATAAACACACACACACACACACACACACACACACACACACACACACACACACGTGGGTGAGCATTTAATCCTCACACGACTCACAGACTGATGGCTCACACTCAACTGGGTCACAGTATCTTTTACGTGGATGTGTGGTGACCTCTGACCTCTGAGTAATCCACTTCACACTGAGTGGAAAAATACCAGCAGCAGGTGAAGAGCTCAACTGAACTGGTTAGGCTCACACACACACTTACGAGCACGCACCACACTCACACACACACATACACACAAACTGCGATCCAGACACACAGCAGGTTATCTCCACATGGTTAGCGTGTTTTTATGCCACATGATGAAATATTGAAGAAACAGAGGAGGAGGAACCGTGTGTGTGTGTGTGTGTGTTTGTGCGCGTGTTAAACTTTACTGTCTCTTTCATAACCAATGTGATGAAATCAGAGGCCAAGTATCTGCCTCAACTACGGCCTGTTAGCACACACACAAGCACACACATGCGTGCACGTGTACACACACACACGCACACGCAAACACAGGTAAGCTGCACAGGTGATATAATATAGTGTGTGGTATGAGTCAGTGGGAAAGTGTGCGTTTGTGCCTGTGTGTGTCTGTGGTTGTGTGTGTGTGTAAAGCTCTCGCACCATCGTGCTTGCTGTCAGGCCTGGGCTCTGTTACGGTGGTCCATCTCTCTTTGTGTTTCGCTCCAGGGCTTCTTGATCTTCAGGGCCTGAGGGAGAATCCTCCCTGTTTCTAATCTCTGGTATAAGGTTGAAGGGCTGGTAGTAAAGCCTCTGAACAAATCCAGCATAAAAAAATAAAAGACTGTTATCCTGTCTGTGGCCAGTGCTAAATAATGCAGAATATACTGTAGTTGGGACTCGTAGTTTTTTTTTATTGGTTTAAGTCGGTGATTCCTAACCTTGTTTGGGTCGTGACCCCATTTTGTTATCACAAATTTCTGGCAACCCCAGAGACTTTTTTTTTAATACTTTTTGATGTTTGCGTTCAGATATTTTTATACTGTGTTTTTTTTTTTTTAATATATATAGGAGATTTATAATTGAGGAAGTAAAAGTATATAGAATACAATTGCTTGAGATTGTGTGTAATGTTTTAATTTAAGAAATAACATAGAAACAACAATACAATTACACAAAAATGACTCGTAACACACAAAAACCACTAATAACATACTAAACGAGAAAAAAAACCCACATTATTCAAAATTACTCTAAACACACAGAAGAAGACTAAACAGAAAAACCAGGGAATTATGCAAAACAAACACTAAAAACAACAACGCCAAAATAATGAGCCCAAAAACATACAAATAACAATAAAATACACAAAAATGACTCATAACATACTAGACGACAGCAAAAAACACAAAATCACAATAAAAATGTACAAAAATACTCCAAAAACACACAATTAACAATTAAAAAACACAAAAATGACTCATAACATACTAAACGACAGCAAAAATACACAAAATCAAAATAATAAATGTACAAAATTACTCCAAAAACACACAAATAACAATAAAAATACACAAAAAATTACTCATAGCATACCAAACAACACACAAAATCCATAGTTTTTTTTTTTGGTACTTCTCAGATTGCTCATAATTGTAGTTGCTGACGTGAATTTTGATAATGTTGCCCTTGGGGCAGAAAAATCCCTCTTTTGTGTCCATCACTGCTACAAAATTCACCCATCTCTGCCCTGGATCAAATGTTCAATCAACACAAATGAGCAGAGGAAAATGGGGGCACTTACATCATGTGTCCGTTGAAGACTTTTCAAACCTGGCATCATCCACTTCATCTCTGAGCTGCGTGATCACCGTCATGTGTTGGCAGAAAAAACATCAAATAACATCCATTCATCATGTTCCAACTGTCTTTAAGCCTCTGTGTTTGGTTCTCATCTGGTTTTTCCCACTGTGGTCCACTTCTGTCAAAACAATAATTAATAGATTTATGGAATTCATTGGAGCTTTGAAACTGCTCATGATTCTTCCCTTCAGTAATCAGGATGTGATGCTTCCTTTGGGAAAGCTGAGACTCCCCTGCCTCTCTCTTCAAGATGTCAATACCTCCTTGTTTTTTTTACATTTAAAAGCCAAACTAACACTGCTTCATATGGTAAACTTGTGCAGGTATATCTGGTGTTGGGGTTTGTTTCTTGGGTTGGTTAAATCTAAATGTTTAAAGTTTAGTTATATTTTTATGGATTTTAATTGGGTTTAAATTGGTTTCAGCAAATGTCCTTGTGTGGCTTCTATGAGGCTTTTGTTATGATATGAATTTAATTTAAAAAGTGTAGGAACAATTACATTGGCAAAAATTCATAGGCCATTACAAAAAATGTAAGTCGTTTTGACCCGAATATGGGTCAAAATGCATTTTTTCACTCGTTCATGCTCTTAATGGATTAAATGCTTCTCAAATACAGCAGCACATCACAAGTATCATATATCGTTTCAAAGCTTAGAATTTCACTTTTTTTTTTTCAAACTTGGTGGAAAAATGGTGACATGAACAAGCCAGCAATCCTCACATTTAAAGTCTGTGTAAAGCAAATTCAGCCATTTTCTTCTAAACACATTAGATTGTAAAAAATATACAAGCATAGACTTACGTGTATGTATGTGCTATTTTCATGAGTTTATGCTGAAAGTTTGTCTCGTGAAGATTTAGATGCACGAGAGATGAGGGGTAGTTTTTTATAAGTTCTTTGAACTTCTTCCAGCTCCTTTTGAGCGCTTGTTTTAGCTTTGTTATTATGTCAAATAAGTTTGTAATATGCTGCTCAAATGAATACATAAAATGAAATGAAATAGGTCAGAAATGTGTTTGCTTAAAACATGCAAAAAACCATTTAACCATTTATGATGTAATTGTGGAGCAAATTTCTGCGTTCAGGATTTAATGGGCGGGTCAGAAATCATAGCCGTGTTAGGTCATCATTAGAATAAACCCAACTGTGCTGCTGAAGCGTATGAATACATTCAGCATATTAGCTTCGGTGGTTTTCCCGCTCGCTCTCAAGTCTCGGATAGCATCTCTTACGACAGTTTGCAGCTAGCTAACCAGTCAGCTAACTAGTCAGCTAACCAGTCAGCTAGCCAGTCAACAAGTTAGCTAACCAGTCAGATAACCAGTTAGCTAACCAGTCAACTAGTCAGCTAACCAGTCAGATAACCAGTCAGCTAACCAGTCAACTAGTTAGCTAACCAGTCAGATAACCAGTCAGCTAACCAGTCAACTAGTTAGCTAACCAGTCAACCAGTCAGCTAACCAGTCAACTAACCAGTCAACCAGTCAGCTAACCAGTCAACTAACCAGTCAGCTAACCAGTCAACTAGTTAGCTAACCAGTCAACTAGTCAGCAAACCAGTCAACTAGTCAGCTAACCAGTCAACTAGTTAGCTAACCAGTCAGATAACCAGTCAGCTAACCAGTCAACCAGTCAGCTAACCAGTCAACTAACCAGTCAACCAGTCAGCTAACTAGTCAGCTAACCAGTCAACCAGTCAGCTAACCAGTCAACTAGTTAGCTAACCAGTCAGATAACCAGTCAGCTAACCAGTCAACTAGTTAGCTAACCAGTCAACCAGTCAGCTAACCAGTCAACTAGTTAGCAAACCAGTCAACTAGTCAGCAAACCAGTCAACTAGTTAGCTAACCAGTCAGATAACCAGTCAGCTAACCAGTCAACTAGTTAGCTAACCAGTCAACTAGTCAGCAAACCAGTCAACTAGTCAGCTAACCAGTCAACTAGTTAGCTAACCAGTCAGATAACCAGTCAGCTAACCAGTCAACCAGTCAGCTAACCAGTCAACTAACCAGTCAACCAGTCAGCTAACTAGTCAGCTAACCAGTCAGCTAACCAGTCAACTAGTTAGCTAACCAGTCAGATAACCAGTCAGCTAACCAGTCAACTAGTTAGCTAACCAGTCAACCAGTCAGCTAACCAGTCAACTAGTTAGCAAACCAGTCAACTAGTCAGCAAACCAGTCAACTAGTTAGCTAACCAGTCAGATAACCAGTCAGCTAACCAGTCAACTAGTTAGCTAACCAGTCAACCAGTCAGCTAACCAGTCAGCTAACCAGTCAACTAACCAGTCAACTAGTCAGCTAAGAGTTTGTAATAATTGTGGAGAATGCTTGGATGGACTGATCAATGGTTCACGGCTCAACTGGTCTGGGACACTATGATGGTTTATTCTTCTATCCTATTCTGTTCACTAACCCCAACCAGTTGAAGAGCATGTCTGAACCTCTGAACCTGTTCTAACAGAGATTTCTTCCTATAAAAAAGAGGGGTTTTTTCTTCCCACTGTCGCTAAATGCTTGTTCATGTGGTTCATGTTTTTACTATGGACTTTATATTTTCGCTTTGAGATGACTTTGTTGTATTTTGCGCTATATAAATAAAGTTGAATTGAATTGAATTGAATAGAATGTCTGTGATGTTAATCCCGTGTGAATCGGCCATGTCAGTAAATTGTAAAATAAAAGTTCCCCCACAAATTAACTACTATATTTTGCTGAACTTGGAGGTCCTGTGATATTACTAATCTAATGCGAATAGCCCTCTCTGTGATTTGGACAGAAATGGGAATGATCTGATGCGTGATTACGCGTTGTTTTGTTTCCAGGGGGCGTGTTTATTTATTTTTTATTAATTTTAAGGTTCCTACTCGCGTCCAGTGCCTACTTTTCTTCATAGCACCCGCCATGTTGAAAACAATGTGAGCGAATGTTACATTTCAGCAACATCTCAGGCTTCAGTTATCCCGTGCGAATGCACCACATAAAAAGCAGACATTGGGGGGTCATTTATTTATTACATGGGGTCCAGATAATACTCATCTCGTGCGAATGGGACTTAAGATATTAAAAATAATTCAAAACACTTTAAAACTGCTGTAAAAAAATCACTTTGACATAAATGTCACCACTTAACCACTCCAGGATTCGTTTCCTCACAAAGTCTACTTCATTTGGTCCTGGATCAACTTACTGCCGTAGTCTGGAACAGATCAACATTGTACGGTTTAAAGGATTGCAGATGTAAAAACAAGAAGCTCTTTCAACTCGTTCATTTTGGAGTCATTCCAGAAGTGCATTGTGAACGCAAACAAAGCAAACAAATCAAAGTGTGAAAAGGATCAGCTGTTCTCCGCCCGTTACTAGCCTGATGTAAAAGTAGCTGTAATGAATGTGGTTGAGTTAAGCTGAAGCTGCTTATCTCTCACAGGTGAAGCTCATCTTCCTTCATTTGTTAAAGTGTGACTGTCTTTGGCCATGTTGTAAATGTCATACTAACATACTGCTCATACTAAGTCTGACCAATGTCAACATGAGTATGTAGTGCATTCACATTAGATAGTATGAAAATATTGAGTATACAAGAAATACCCTTAGGTATACTATATAAGGACATAACTGTGTCCGAATAGTCCCTCCTATCTACTGTTCCTTAACCCTTCCTTAAGGAAAGGTGTTGGGAGACTTCCT